>NC_063161.1:25232690-25537364 GCF_023159225.1 Perognathus longimembris pacificus | reverse complement strand
CTTTGGTGTAAATCAACTGAACAACTCATGGGGGGAAAGAGAAGGAGGAGGGGTAGGGGGGAATGAGGGAGGAGGTAACAAACAGTACAAGAAATGTATCCAAAGCCTAACGTATGAAATTGTAACTGCTCTGTATATCCGTTTGACAATAAAAAAATAAATAAATTTTAAAAATGTATTCAATGTCTAACGTATGAAACTGTAACCTATCTGTACATCAGTTTGACAATAAAAAATTTTTAAAAAACATGTACAACTCAGGAAGTGGGGGGAGAGGAGGGAAGGTAGGAGAAAAAATAAGGCCGAGGTAACAAGTTTAATAAGAAATGTGCTCACTATCTTACATATGTAGCTGTAATCCTTCTGTCCATCATCTTGGAAATAAAAATTAAATAAAAGATATTGCTAGAAAAAAAAAGAAATGTCTCTGAGTTAGTCTTGAATCAAAGAGTGAATAAGGCATATTTTCTACTCTCAAAGAGTTTGCAACCTACTCAAACTAGATTACATGCTCTGATGAAGTATGTACAGAACCTAGCCCATCCCCCAGAGATAACACCTAACCTCCACGTAATGAAGCAAAAGTCTCAGGTAGCATATCAAAAACATTTGACATGGGACGAATAAATACTATATGAGTCAAGATTTGTTGATTTGTTGAAAGGAGTGATATTGATCAAGATGCATTGTATTTATATAGTCCTTTAAATGCAAACTCTTAAACATCTACTTGAAATTTTAAAACAAATTCTTACTTCATTCGGACATTAATATGACAAGTGGAAATTTTAATGAAATATTTAAATTTGATTATTTCCATAAAAGTGTTCTTTTGTGTTTGTGTTTTAATAAATGTGCAGTGATTTTATGTTCTCCACTGCCCCTGCTGCTGGCACAATGAGAAAGGATGGGATCACATAAGGACTCAGCAGGCACAGACCACTTGGAGTGCAGAAGTTGAGGCAACATTCTCCCCATGGCACTCTTCACTTGCCCTATAGGCCAGGCTTCATTTCATTTTTTGTTGTTATTGAATGCAATCTTACATAATCTAAGCAGCATTGAGAACCTGTCAACTAAAAAGCCTTTAGCAGCAGCCATTTGTTTGCTGGCTTGTGTTGCTGTGTTTTGCATTTTAAGTGAGTTTTACAATAGGTGAAAGACTGTAAAATGATGAAGGGGAAAGTATAAAATATGCATGAGTAAGACTCATGATACATTCAGCTCACTGTTTTTGATGTCTTTTTACTTATCAAAGAGTCTTACTCAAGGGTAAGTACTAATGATTGGATAGAGAATGCATTGCTGTCTTTTGTAGTTTTCCTCAAAATGTTCCAACTGGATACAACAGTAAGCAGATGCCCAGTGTAATGATGAAGGCAGAGAAGAGAGCAAAGCTCATCCATGACTTTGGTTTCCTGGACTCACCTCTGCCTAACTTCTACCCTAATCTGTTCTTAGGTTTTATATTTCTTCTTATTTTATATCTTATCAATCCTGAATGAATTGCATTTGTTTAAGCACATATGGGATGGATGGATTAGTTTGATCTCCAAA
The DNA here is from genome assembly GCF_023159225.1 of Perognathus longimembris pacificus. NCBI lineage: Eukaryota > Metazoa > Chordata > Mammalia > Rodentia > Heteromyidae > Perognathus > Perognathus longimembris. The sequence goes on along the minus strand of NC_063161.1, from coordinate 25,535,807 downwards.
AGTTTAGGCACTGAAAGTTTAGTCTGTGTTGTAACAGTTCTCATTGATAGAAGTTTTAAGGAGGTGGATCTTGGTGGAAAGCAATTACACAATGCAAGCCTATGTATTCAGGAGGATTAAGATTCATGCAACTGGATTATTTCCTAGGCCAGGCTGTTATAAAGAAGGCTACCCCATTCTCAGTTCATCTACACAGAGCCACTACTCTTTCTATTTCTGCACCATATTATGATACAATCAGGGATCCTTGCTAGCATGTCAATGCCAAGCTGTATTTTGTCATAAGATTGTAAAATAAATTCAAACAACATTAGAAAGTACTATAACTTCTATTTGATTCTTTAGGGATGAGTATCTCTATACTTTAAACCTGTTCAATTGAATAATAGTTATAATTGTTATAGTACAATAATTATTCAATTCAATAATAATAGTTATTTCAATTCAAGTTACAATTGTGCCTCCACATAAATTATTTCATGTTCTTTTCCCCCACAGATGTACTTCTAACCACTAAAGCATTTTACAGTTTTGGTTACCTTTAATATTCCCATTGGTAAATTTCCAATGATAGCTCACCTCCATCTTCTCTAAAACTAATGGGCAGCCTTGCTAATACCGGATGTTCCATGAATGATTGAATACATGATGCTGAGAGGTTCAGAGTACATTGAGAAGAGAGAAAATGTGCACAAAACCAATTCAAACCAACATTCTCTGGTCTGTTGTGCTTTTAGATAATCTCAGAAATAAAACAGATATACAGAAACTAGAATAAAGAAAATGTGCAGGAAATTAATATATTATACAATAAAAAATAAAACAAAATGTGTATCAAATAATAAGAATATATTTTTGGTATCAAACTTAGCCAAGAGCTGAAAGAAAAGTCTGATCCATTTACCAGGCCACAGGTGTTCCCATATAAATTACTGGGCTTTACAGTTCTTCCAGAAAGTAAACCCAGCTATGTAAATCATAAGAACTAATATCATTTATGGTCTTTATTAGAAAGATTTTGAATATAACCATGGTCAACTTTCCAAGGGGATTGAGAACATTCCCAGGATGCAAGACTTTCAATGCAAGGAGCTGGATGCTCATGAACAAATAAGACTGGCCTTGCTACAAAAACCCTAACAAAAGGAGCTAGACTTTATAAATGCATCTGGTTTGCAAGGGTACTGAAAATGTCCACTTACACTGCATATGACATTTAGCCTTGAAATTAGAAAGTCCTCTGTGGTAATTTCTGTTTTATGTTATAAAGTATGTGTCTTTGAGAAGCCTATGATTTTAATAAACTAATCTCTTTATTAGTGATTCCACCCATCTGCATATAATGTCTACTCTATATTACTTATGTAGTAGCTGCTTCACAACATTATTTCAATATTTCATTTGAAAATTTTATGTAGTTACTGATACTATTACTTTTATATAAGCTATTTAAAGAAATTAAGTCATTTTCACAAGCTAACAGAGCTAATGGATGATTTTATCCATATTTAATCATGGCCCTATGATTAAATTAAACTATTTTAGAGCTCTATATGCTTTGATATTTAGTTCACCGATAGCTAGTGTAGTGTAAGTAAGAAGCATCTTGCTGGATATTCTAGAACTTCTTAAGATGAATAATGAACTGTTCAAAAAATATTTGTTATCTACCATGGGGTTGACTATATAAATATGTAGTTAACAAATCAATGAAAATCGACATAGCACTTTAGTGTAGATAGCTTCTTCATGAACATTCTAGTACTTCATTAAAAATAAGCATAGTAGGAGTGCATCTATTTATTTACTACATCGTGTTTCCAAGTTCAGATAAAAAGCAATGAGTATTGGATAGCTATGATACTATAGACACAGACTGAAGCCAAAGATGTTATTCTTGTAAGCTAATCTTAATTTTATTTTATTCCCCTGCTTCAAATACCATTACCGAGTAGTACTTACATTATAGAAATTCCTAGTGGACTCAGGAATTTCTGCGATGTTTGGATTTATCAAGCCTACTCCTATCACGGTTTTGAAGCTTCATCATTGGCCAAAGGAGTCTCCCAGTACTCCTCAGCCCTGGAAGGGACTTTATTTCAAGTCTTATATTGCTGTGGAGTGGATGTGTGCAGCAGTCCCATTATTTCACAAATAGAAGTGGCACCTCAAAAAGCAAGTATAGAATACCTACTATGTATCAGACCATTTGTTAGTTATTGAAGATAAAATAATTTTTAAACGTTAAAATTGGGTCCGAAACGATGCTTTATGCTGTTAATCCCAGTTACTGAGGAGGTGGAGAGACTTGTGGGTTGAGAATAGCCTCAGCAAAAGTTATCGGGATTCTATCTCACAAATAAAATAAAATAAAATAAAATAAAATAACAAAATGGTAGTGCATGCCTATACTCTTTTACTTCAAAGCTAGAGGTAGGAGAGTCCTAGCAAAAAGTATGAGAGCTTATATGAAATAAATTGAATAGACTAAAATGAAAGACTACTGGGCTTGGGGCACAGCTCAAATGGGAGAGTGCTTGCCTAGAAAGCTTGAAGCTCTTGCCTCAGAACACAGCACCATCCAAAAGAAGAAATGACAGGTAAAATTGTCACTTTATTTTATCTTTATTTATTTTTGCCAGGCCTGGGCTTGAACTCAGGGACTGAGCACTGTCCCTGGCTTGCCTTTTCTCAAGGATAGCACTCTACCACTTGAGCCACAATGCCACTTCTGGCTCTTTCTACATATATGGTGCTGAGGAATCGAACTCAGGGCTTCATGTATACAAGGCAAACTCTAATACTATGCCATATTCCCAGCCCGCTTTATTTTATTTTAATGTGTAATTCAGACATAATATTACATTTAGGAAAATGATTACAACTAGTTAAATCCATACTCATTAATGACACCCTTCATTTACTGTCTGCCACCTATCATTCTCTGCCTATTTACCTTATGGCTTATGGCATTTAGAATTGCTTGGACTTCCAATGTGTTTACTGAGAGTGTACCTTACAATTTCTATCATAGAACAAGTATCACTCCATATATACTAAAGATCACAACTTTCCTCAATGACTGCAACTTAATTGACTTTCTCTTAGATTAATGATAATAAAAAGTGAAAATGAGATCACATAATCCCAAACCTAAGTATTTCCCATCTATTGTAATAATTAATATTAATGATTAAATACATTAAAGTTATTAAAGCCATCGATGACTTTTAGGTGTAAAATTATAAAGCCATTATATTTTAAAACATAATCATAAAATTATATGTGTAGAGGGTCATGCATATACAATTTTGAATATGAAACTGTCACAAAGAAAAATGTTCGCTAGCAAAATTTACATTAATGCAAGCATTAATGTTCTGCAGGAGACTTTTACTTCAGGCTGGGATAAATTTTGATCATGGTCCCAAATTGCATGGTGCAAGAAAAAAGAATAACCTAAACAGGAATTCATAAATTGCTTAGAAGAGCTTCCTCTTACCCCTCACCTAATAGTGATTTTTATTACTGAGAACACTTACTATAACTCTGTATCAGCAATTTTCATGTTGGCAACTACATTTATTACATGTGAATATTTTACATTCTGAGAATTGCTATCACAATATGACTTTCCTAGGAATTTAACGTGGACATATTTTTAGGAACACTGGTGAGGGTTTTATAATTATTATCATACCTCAAGCAGCAATGCTTATAATAAAGTAATTATTTAAAGCTATGGCAATTACCTTATTTATTTTTTATTCAAATGTTAGAACTTCTTTCCCAAAAAATAATATGGAACATATAAGAAAGAATTTTTCACAATAAGCCATAGTATGATAAAAAATTGTGAAGTATTAGCATTTTCCAGAAATACATTTCTGCTTAAAATAGCAATGCCAGTATTTATTGACATAACTATTTCTGGAGTATTTTTTTCTAATAAGTAGAATACTTGCTACTGAATTGTTAAAGAAATGTTATCATGGAAATTAACAACATTTTGTATAACATACCTTTTTACATACAATGTATGTGGCATGTGTACAATGGGATAAATATATTCTTATAGGGAATACATTCTTATATGAAATATATTCTTAGCCTGGGACAGGAAGAAATGGGGAAATAAATTGATACCTTTTTTATGATTCCTTTACCTTTAAGACTTTTGTATCTAGAGAAGTTAGAGAAGTCAAAGTCTTAATTTCAAGCCCCAGTAGTGTAACAAAGACATGTGGTATTCATGCTTTTATAATTAAGGATTACTCTTTGGATACTGTGAATTTTTTCATTTTAAATTCTTATTTTTATTGTTTTATAAAGGTGATGTACAGTGGGTTCCAGAAGTCAATACATTTCTTTTTGAACAATGTTCCACCTTCCCTTGCTTTACTCTTTTTTCCTCCTGACCCTTCCCCACAAGTTGTATAGTTCATTTTCCATAAAGTGTCTAGTGAGTACCATTGCTGCATTTGTTTACCCTTTGTCTCTGCTATCTATTCCCTTACCTTCCCCCTAACAGATAAACTTACGTATAAGACAAAAGACAGAAAAAACAGTGACAAAGGGGTATTAAATTTAAAAAAGTAAGACAAAATAGCAAAAAGAAACACTCATTTCCTTTTCTTGGAGTTGACTTCGATAAATATCATTTTATATGACCATATGCAAATAGCTATTGAACCTTTGTAACCTCCTCCTAAAAATATCCTACTTTTGTCTCACTATGTGAATATCTAGAGTATTGTGAATTTTGAAGACATAAATACTGATGAATAAATATTTCATACCTGTTTTATATCCTATAGAATCCTTTCTTTTAGGAAGGAGTGAAATACACATATGCAATTTTTGTTTTCCTTATCTGGTAGATATTACAATGACTATGAAAGATAATATTTTCTTGTGTTGTGTGACATCTCATCTTTCCATACATTAAAAATCATGTATGGAAAGTTTAATATGTAGTTTGCTGTGTATTTGATATGTTTTTCAAAACAAATATAGCAGCAAGGAGTAAGCTAGCGGGTCTGTATTGTGGACATTTTTGTCAGTGCACCACCTTCATTTTTTCCTATGCAGTATCATTGGCACAAGTTGTGTTATAATGCCAGTTTCCTTTTCCAAAAAAAATTGACCTGCAGCATTCCCAAGACACTGTGGAATCAAGTGTAACTACTAGCAAAAGAATTTATAGAAATTTAGCAGAGGATGGAGATGGAAGACACAGTTGGACAGGTGAGTGAAAAAGCAAAATTAATACTCAGTATGATGATATACTATGGTGTGAATATATCCCTTAGGATGAAGCTATGGTGTTTCTATAAACAGACAGGTTTCCTTTGAACTGTTTGGCCAAATTTAATGTAGAAATTCCTTATGAGAACAATTTTTAATATATGCACACACACACACCAAAAAATGTTATGAAAGAAACCTTTTTAAAATATTTAGACTTTTTTCAACTATACCTGTAAACCAGAATCTTCTAAAGAATTGTTAGATTCCCTCTCATAACCATATGGGACATACATTGTTTATGCATTTCATAACTTATTACAAAAGAATAATTATTCTCTATGTTACTTACATCTATAACGTAATTCATAGGCAAAAGCAATTCTTTGTTGGAGTATACTACTATTCATAAAACAATAAAAGAATTTGTAAAACTCCTGTTATACAATGATAAATATTGGGGATTTTTTTTCCCACTAATCATCTGCATCTTGTTATAAAATTTCATTCACAAGTGAAGGCAGTTATGGTTAGCCCACTACGCTGAGATTTACAATGTAATGGTTGAAGCTTATTAGAAGTAGCCACTTAAAATATATTCAGCTGCTACTATAATGTAGAAGTCAATTTGCTTATGCCTTTGAATTTCTTATTTGTAGTACTTTAATATGAAGACAAATGGTATTCAAGTTAATACACTGATGATAAAAAGATATATTTCACAGTTTGCACAGAGCATAATGTCTGGGTGGAATATGTGCTATCCTTCTGTACTTTAGTTAAGGGTGTGGGTGTTCATCGTTATGCTGAAAATTAATTAAGAGTTTAATGTTAAGTTTTCCTCTTTATTGTTTTTACATGTCTCAGAAGATTACAATGACATTTCCTGCCCTGCTATAGTTGTGTTTATTTATCACATTATTATAGTTACAATTTGTGTTTGTAGTTAAACAACTTGAGAAGAAATTTTCTTCACAGAATGTTCTCCCCCCTCCTCTCTCTTTCCCTCACTCCTCCTTCTCCCTCTCCCTCCCCCCTCTTTCCCTCACCCCCTTTCTTCCTCTCTCTCTTCTATTGGCACACCTTCATCCTCCTGCCATGGTTGGTAAGTCAATACTGGTTTGTCTCTGGATTTAATCTTTGAGAAAGGTAGATATAATTTGCTTATTATGAAGCCACTCAACCAATATTAAAATAGATACATTAGAATTTGAGCTAGTTTATATCACTTTTGTTAGTAGGTGTGTCCTAAACTTTCCTTAAAAACATTCTTTCTTCAACCAAGGTGTCTCTCAACTTTGCCTTACTCTGTGGCTCATAAATTCCTGTGCACTCTTGACTGATGTCCCAGAATTCTGTTCGGGCCTTTGTGATTTTGTCTTTGGTACAATTCTTATCTTTGATTTTATCCAAACTCCTGTACTTCATGGATTCATAGTTAGACCTAAAATGTTTTCTTCCATCTTGTCTTAGGGTTATACTTCTCTATATTAGAGGCAGCTATGATAGTAGCTAAAATGTTCCTGGCTTTATCAAAAGTGACAACCCAATCCCAGCATCAGCCTAAGGTCTAGAGGAGACATGGATTTAAGATCTGGCAAAGCTTCAACAAAATTCAATATGTAAGTAATCAATTAGAATACTACATATACATCAGAATATGTAGAAATATAGCTACTATAGTGAATATTTTTGTGGAAGGTTTAAGATGATGAATACTTCAAGGATCCTAAGTACATTCCCTTATAAAATATAAATCTTAGCAAAAAAAAAATCAGAGGTTTGAAGTACTTTATATACACATATGGAATTGAACAATAAAATCTTCTGACACTGAGAAGATGGAAAGAGAGTGAAAGAGTAGAAGAGGGAGTAAATTGGGTGGAGGGACATTGTATATGCATATGTATAAAATATCACAACGAAACTGCTTTGAGAAAATTATATGTGCTAAGAAAGTGTAAAAGAATTTAAAATATATAAACAAATAGGAAAGTGTACTCCTGATTTCTAAACTGAGAAACATATGCTTAGCAAATTTTCAGGTGAATTTTCTTTATATAGTATAAATTATGTTTTTTAGTATAAATCACAATTTTATGTTTTTCATAAATATTTGCTTGATTCTGTACTTTTTCTTTGCTCTGTAAATTTTTTTTTATATTTCAGTATATTCAATACCTGTTTCCATCTCCATTAGAGGAAAGCAGTATATCTCAAAGTATTTATTTAACTTCTTCATTACTACCATATTTTAATATTATTTTTTCTTGATGTGAGCAACTAGACCCATAACTAGTTTTTTATGGCCAGGGACTCCAGTAAGAGTAAAAGCAATATATCTTCACTCTTATGTTAGTAAATTTAATTTAGATAATTAACCTAACTTTTTCGTTACTCTTTTTTTTTTTCCAGTCCTGGGGCTTGAACTCAGGGCCTGAGCACTGTCCCTGGCTTTCTTTTGCTCAAAGCTAACACTCTACAACTTGAACCACAGCGCCACTTCCAGCTTTATCTGTTTATGTGGGGCTGAGGAATCGAACCCAGGGGTTCATGCATGCTAGGCAAGCACTCTACTGCTAAGCCATATTCCCAGCTCTACATTACTTTTTTTTTTTTTTTTTTTGGCCAGTCCTGGGCCTTGGACTCAGGGCCTGAGCACTGTCCCTGGCTTCCTTTTTGCTCAAGGCTAGCACTCTGCCACTTGAGCCACAGCGCCACTTCTGGCCGTTTTCTGTATATGTGGTGCTGGGGAATCGAACCCAGGGCCGCATGTATGCGAGGCAAGCTCTCTCACCACTAGGCCATATCCCCAGCTCCTCTACATTACTTTTTAACCATAAGCAAATATATTGGTTTTTTGTCTGACATATCATAGGTATTTTTCAACATTAGAAGAGTTTAGGACTTGTCCTCCAAACCTTCTTCTTCTTCCTGTGTGTGTCTATATATATGTCTGTGTGTATATGTATGACTATATGTATGTATATTCATGAATCTATATTGCATACATACATACATACAAACAATCTTTGATAAAAATAATGAAAGGAGCACAATATTAAATTCACATGAGACACAGTGGATAGAGTCTAATGGTTGTGAAACATGACCAAAATTTCTAGTCTTATGAAAGGAAAGAGATAAAGAAAGCTAATAAAGCAAGGTGAATTTAAGTAAAATAACGTGTTATGTGAGAAGATAAAGGGAAACAGAGGAGAAGCAAAGATAAGAGAGAAGAGAAAAAAATAACAAAAATGGAAAACATTGCTGAGAATATTCCAGAAGTAGTAGAAGACCAAAAAAAAAAAAAGCACAGAGTTAAAACAAACTATGCTATGTTTATGTAAATGCACGTTAGCTGACATAGGAGAGGAGTTTTGGAATGTGTCTTGGAATAGCAGTTTTAATCTCTTTAGGCAGAATTGGAGGGCCTGCTAATGAGAAAGATAATGAAGAGAACTTCAGGGGTTCTGCTGCTTTCACTTCATCAGGTTCTGGACACATGTCTCCATTGGGTTTGGAGGATCAATTTATTCCCCATATCTGTCCTAATTTTAATAGCAGACACCCCATGAGTTTGATGCCTTTTTCATCTTATAGTTTGACTACTGAAAAGGCGAGTCTCTGGACTTTGGTTTTCAGACAATTCAGTTCTGCTAGATATAGAGTGTCTTTCAAGAAATACTTAGAAACTTAAAGATCATGTATGTGATCTTAAAAATATGAACTTGATGTAGGAAGCAGGGACTAATACCTGAAACCTTAACCACAGTGGAGACTGAAATCTGTAGGATTATGATTCAGAACTAACAAGAAACTTCATGAGACTCCATGTCAAAGACAATCAACAAAAATCAGTGCTGGAGGCATGACTGAAGTGGTAGAGCTCCAAGCAAGCAAGCAGAATATGTAATAACACCCGAATTTAAACTTCAGTACCACAAAATAACATAAAGATAAAATAAAATGAAGTAAAAACCAAATAAAATGTGAACCTAAAACCCTGAGCTCATGTTTTTCTGAAACTAACTTTGTTCAGCACAATTAAGTGCAGCCAGCACATCTCACTTTACTTAAATAAAATGTTTAGTATAAAAATACATGGAACTTTGGCTTGTCTTTTTACTAGATCTGATTAGGAGTATGTAAGGAAGGTGTCTTTCTCAATACTTTTGCCACAGTACGCCATGCACTATTAGTGCTCTTTTACCAATGAAAATCAAGCTATTAATTTTTTATGTCAAACCAGATTAGATTGCTAATTCTGGGAGATCCTAAAACAAGTTCATAAAAGCCTTATGATTCCCTTTAATTGTTATAGAGTTTCTGTGAACTGTTGTTCCTTCAATAAACTCCAGTGAATTGATAGCCTTCCTCATAGCATCCCATTTTCTCTTTCACTGGATTAAGGATTTCAAAAAAATTTCATCTGATTAGTCCTAGAAAGCCATAAATATAAACTTCAATGGACAAATCAATGACTTCAGACACCCCAAATATCACACTTAAAACTACAGAGAGACTTAATTTTCTTTCTCAGAATAATTGGAATTTACATATATTATTATCTCTTTGAGCTTTTAGTGTCCTCTGGGGAGGTTATCCTAGCATGAATGCTTATGCATTTTAACTCTGTTTTCAGCTCATGGCAGTACATTGGGGTATTAGTAACTAAAGATCAAATTGGGGCCACAGACAGGGAAAGACCAGACCCCTGTGGTGAGGAAGTTTTCCCTTAAGTCTAAGTGTGTCCTGCAGTCCGCAAGCAAGATGACATACTTTTACATTCTTGGGAAAATGTTTAATAGTCCTTCAAATAATTTCTTTGGTATTCTGCTACCACATTACCAGAACATAGGAAGTTTTGAGTCCTTTTTTCTTTTTTCTCCACTTGAAAATCACTCTGCTTGAGTGAATACCATGCAAACTCCATTCTGCCAAAATCACTGGACTTCATGGTCAGTTTTCATCATCATTCTGTTTAGTTGTTTCATGATCCACTTTGAAAAATGTTTGCAGGCATAACTTGAGCAGAACAGTTGCAGTGGGAAAGAGAAATCCAATCTCTGTTCCTAGGAACATAATTGAAGACAGGCAAAGGGCCAGCAGGTTGTTATCTCAGCAGGCACATGCCTCATCCTCAATCTCAGCACTCTCTGGATGTGAATGCTTTGCTTATCTCATTTGAGGACCATCAGATAAAATTGCCATTTGATGGATATTTGATTTGCAATGTAATTTCCCCCTAATTCAAGAACACACATTGGGATTTGTCAAGATCGTCCATTCTCAAGTTCTATGAAATATTCTTAAGGCACATCTCAGGAAAATAACCCTCTTTTAATGTTTTCCTATCTACAGTCAGAATGAAAATGGTATTATTTTTTGCCATTGGAAGGTAAAAAGACTCAATATCTTGAGTACTGTTTTGTACTATTCAAAATAGTACTATTCTGTCTCGTTAGAATAACTCTTCCTCTTTCTTTCTTTCTTCCTTCCTTTCTTCCTTCCTTCCTTCCTTCCTTCCTTCCTTCCTTCCTTCCTTCCTTCCTTCCTTCCTTCCTTCCTTCTTCCTTCCTCTCTCTCTCTCTCTCTCTCTCTCTTTTTTTTTTCCAATTGTGGAACTTGAATTCTGGTCCTGGGTGCTGTCCTTGAGCTCTTCAGCTCAAGGGGAGCCACAGCACCACTTCTGCCTTTCTGGTAGTTAGCTGGAGAGAAGAATCTCATAGACTCTCCTGCCTAGGCTGGCTGTGAATCATGATCCTCAGATCTCAGCCTCCTGAATAATTAGGATTACAGGTGTGAGCCACCGGTGCCCCGCATTGCACTCCATTTTTACCATATCACATAATTCAACCCCCTCTCCCATTTTGGGCCTCATCTAAGTAACAATAAATTCATTTTTATGAATGTACAAGAATTATTACATGATATCAAGGAAAGATAAGAAATTACTGGCAGTACCAGTAGTTATCAGAGGTTGGGGTTTGGAATGAAGGAAAGGGAAGCCTGAAGCACATAATGTAAACTCTATATTGGAGAATAGAAACACTCTTCTGCTTTCATATAGTGGTGAGCATATCATGGTTTACATTTGTTGAGTCACTGGAGTATACACACAAAAAGGACCAGTACTATTGGGTTAGGTACAGTCTTTATGACATTTAGCCATATTCCCTCCTTAAAGACCCTGTCTCCAAAAAGAATCATTATGAGTGGTGGAAGTTCAATACAAATTTGGAGTGACACCATCTGTTTATAGAACTTATAAAATCCTGTTACATAAATATATATGCTATAAAGAATAAATGTGTACAAATAGGAACAAAATACACACTAAGAAAACACATATGAAGAATAACCACATAATTGTTTGCAGAAAATTGTTAATCCGAAGAAAGGACATTTTGGTAATGATATGTCAAATCAATACTGTCCACTGTTTTGGTCTTTACATTTCAAAACATCAGCTTAGTTTGAGGGAATCGCCTTGAAATGTCTGATGCCAGATAATTATCATTTGCATCTAGATGTTCTTTAGCACCTTTGCAAACATGAACAATACCATAATTCCAGATGGTTTAAGTGATTCCACTGTCAATTCTGTTCTTATGACCTAAAACTCCTCATAATCTTGGGACAGACAAAAGGTAAAGAAGAATTCTGAAAAAAATTCAAACCTATGGCTTTAGAAAAGAAATAATTTTTAAGTAATTTAAATTTTGTATACTTAGGTTAATGGTTTAAACATGATAATCTGATCATGTATCTTTATAAATCGTGATTGCATTTACCACTTAAAGAATTGCAAATGATGAAGCCAGTAAATTATACACAATTCACTAAAAAGCACAATGACAGATTTTACCAATTGTTTTCTGACATATTATAGATAAGTTCCTATTAACATATGAAACTCTTTTTAATTACTTTATTTAACAGAAAATTTAAGTGAATTTTTAATGTAATTGCCTGGTAATGCCCAAATACCAAAACTTAGAGACATGAAACTTGAGTTAAAACTAAAACTAATGAAATGATTATTTGATTAAACTGTCCATAAAGAATGTCTCACAATTAGCTTTATTAGATTTTATAAATTTAAATAATTATTTAAATAAGGTAATTGTCAATTATGCATAGTCTAAGTAAGGATTTGAAAAATCAAAACTGATATTGTTTAGACAAAAAGAAAACATTGCCTGCCACTGTCAATCCACCTATACAATTAAACTTCAGCAAAAGACACTTTGTAAGAGTAGGTATAACATCTGGTTCATGGTTAAGATAGTTTTGTGTTAAATATAACCTTAAACAAATTTACATTTTGAGTTTAGCAAAGAACAAACTAAGTCAACAAAGTATTATTGGAACAAAACTCAGGGACAATGATTTTATTTTTCTTAAGTGGGGCAAGAATTCTCTTTGCGATTATGTATCTTCCACTGACTGATATAAGTAGATCTATAATGTAGTCTTAAATATGAAGCTCTAAATATGTCACTGTGTTACTACAACAAAACAGAATGAATTAACTGAATAATACAGTTTGTGGGCATACACTGAGAGACAATAAATCATAAAATGCTGAAAATTCAATTAATTACTCCTGTGAGTAGAGTCTAAAGTTCACTCAATTACTTTTCTTCTGGCATATACTACATGAAGCCAAAGGTGAATATCTCCACAAATTAATATTTGATTAACAGTTTCAGAATGCCGATTGTAAGTGTTCTTTATTGTCATTTTCTCTTGAAATTTTATATTTGTTTCTATAGTTTCAGAGTATTCCACCTTTTAAGGTGAACTTATTATAAAAATTATTTTGATGTATTTATAGGATGTGCAGTTCTCACATTTTCATCGTTCATATACACAGAAGGTTCTCCAGTTCCACTAATTCTTCCCAGCTTGCTGGTCATATTTTTGAGTCAGCTCAAGTGGTATTGTACAAACCTTTCTTTTTATCAATTGTGACACTTTTGTGAGTAGAATTTATGCTTTGGTTAAGAATGGTGCTTTACTTTGGATCGATGCTCTCATGACATATTTGTGATTTGAGAACATTTTTCTAAGTGTTAGTTGAAATGTATCTCCCTTTTCCCCCGTTATGCCCAATGCACCAACAGGTCTTCCTTTCTTGATGGAAATATTTCATTTGGGGGGATTAGTAATTACCTCAGCAAAAGAGTACTCGCCCAGCATTTGTGAGGCTCTAGGTTCCATCCCCAGCAACTTATTTGAGTTATTTTTTTGTTGTTTGTTTTTGGCCAGTCCTGGGGTTTGGACTCAGGGCCTGAGCACTGTCCCTGGCTTCCTTTTGCTCAAGGCTATCACTCTACCTCTTTATCTTCAGTGCCACTTCCGGCTTTTTCTGTTTATGTGATGCTGAGGAATCGAACCCAGGTCTTTCACATTCTATGTAAGCAGTCTACTGCTAAGCCACATTCTCAACCCCCCTTCAACACCTTCTGTCACATACATTCAACCCTTATCCCCCAAAGCACCAAGATTCTACAAAAAAAAAAAATGACATAAGGCAAATATTCTTTATAAACTTGAGCACCATATATAACCCATCATTAGAGAAAGAAAGCTCTTTGAAGAAATTGTTCAAATCAGGGCCTATATTTGTTCACTTTGCATCACCACAACTTTCAATGAACAAATGACATCTGTGTGAAATAAAACTCCCTTAAAGGATTTAGGATCATTACTCATAATGGCTACCTTAATGATCATGCTGAGTTGATTTGTTCCAAAATTTTATGTAGAATTAAAACATCCTAACAGACAACTGCTGCTGTCTCCAGAGTTCTTTGTATGTGACTGATACTCTTGACAAATCAATAGGAGCCATATCAGAGACAGAGAAGTGAGAGGCAGCTAGACATCTTGTCTAGTAGCATTAACCATTGATAAGCTTTGGATCTTAAATGTTAATAGATACTTGGTATTTTCTGATACTATCAATGCATTTTTATATTTATCAGCATTTTTCACTTGTGTTAGTTTAAAAAATGCCTTTCTTCCAGTCATTATCCTATATTTTTATCCTTAATTCTTTATGGGATAACATTGTCAAGGCTTCCAGCACCTCAAACAGAGAGGTAGGAGCTCACACATTTGTCTTATTCAAAATACATTGAAAAAAATCATCAATCTTTTTCTATTAATAATGGTAAGAGTAGGTACAGATTTTTTTGAAAAGTACTATTATCAAACTGAACACATCTACATATATTCTGTCAATTAAATGTAAGTTTTTTAAATGACTAGGTTTTAAATATTATATTGTTTTAGAGTACCCAAAACATTGCTCACACCTGTAATTCTAGTTACATAGGAAGCTAGCATCTGAGTGTTGTGGTTTGAAGTCAGTCCTGGGAGGAAGGTCCATGAGACTTTTAGCTTCCCTTAACCATCGGAAAAGCAGGACGTAGATCTGTGGTTCCAATGGTAGAGCACTAGCTTCTAACATAAAAGCTAAGGGACAGCAACCAGGCCATGAATTCCTAGCCCCAGGATCACACACACACACACACACACACACACACACACACACACACACACATACACACACACACAGATTATATTGTTTACTCATAATATTTCTCTATTTTATTAATGGTAAGATTTAGATAAATGGCTCTTTAAATATTAGATTGACCTTTCCACCTATGAAAAGTTGCACTTGTCTTTGTGATATGCTTCTTACTGAACTCAATGTGCTAATGTCTTCTTGAAGATTCTTTTTTTCATTTTATGTTTCACTGAATTTCTACATACATAGGTTGCTATTTGTTGAAATTTGACAGAATTTAGGTTATAATTACCTTAATGTTTCCTCTTTTACTTTTCCCTGGAATCAAATTTTCTCACTGTTATGTTACTTACTATTTTCCAATATGTCTTTAAATTCTCATTTATTTTTTTCTTTGCTGTACATTTGTTCAGATATTTTTTCTCTTGATTTTCCATTAAATTGATTTATTCCTTTGTCTCTAATGTTGATATGTTTGTGAGCCTTTTCAATAAAATTTCTTTCATATTTTGCACTATTCTACCCTAGTTTTTTTTTCTTTTTTGTAATCATTGCAGTTTCATTAACTACTTCCTATATGTCCATGAGAGAAACCTATTTCAATCAACAAATCACGCATTATGTTGTTACATATTTATCATGCCGTCTGTATGGAAGGGGTAAGGGTTTGACTTGAGATAAAAGAGAGCCATGAGTGAAAACAAGAGGCCCTATTATATCAATATTAATTTTGGCAGAAAGAGATTGTGTTTTCTTTCTTAAATGATACTTTTTTGATCTAGTAGGTAGTAAAATTAACAGGTCTCATTTTTGGATTAATCATTACTTATGCTTAGTGTAATGAGGTTGTTTTTGCTGTTTCCTTCATTGAAGACCTGTTTCCTAATAAATGGAGGTATGCTTATCCCTATAGAAATGTTCTGAATTAATGACTAGTATTTTTTGTATTTTCCATGCAAATTTAACCTGAACTGGAACATAGACTTCAAGGTCACAAATATTCTTGCCATTGCCAAGTTTGTGGGAAGTCTAGTTCTCAGAAAGGTTCTTAATCCCCTCTAGGCAAAACTGAGAGGGAAGCGTTCTTTCACAGAGAGCTATGTCCCTTCTCTGCCCTGATGATCTAAATCTAGATTTTTTTTAAAAAAATGGCTATTAACTCTGATTTCTGCCTTCCTATCATTGCATCCCAGAAAATAAAATGTCCCTAGGCTGAAAGCCATATGGAAAATTAAGCTTTCATTTATCTAGTTTCTTTCAAAAATATTCTTCAAAGCATTAGGAATACATATAAATACAGTCCTTAATGCACCATAGATAACTCTAAATTTGCAAATATAAAGTCTGGAAATTTAGAAGCAAAACCACGAAGGAACCAAAATTATTTCAAAAAGGAGCAGATGTTAGTATAATTCTAACAAATATGTATATATCATGAAGCAGAGTTAAATACAAACTATATAGACAACCAAATTAAGTCATTTTTACCCAACAGCATAAAGTGATGGCTTGGTTAAAAGAAATTACTAGATGAAATAACAGAGATTTAAAGAAAATTAAAAATAAATATGTGAGTTAAGTGAGTACATTTAAACAAATAGTGATAATAAGAAAATTAATAGATTTTTAAGGGACAAAAGAAGAGAGGAAATATGAAGTAAAATAAAATTAAGATAATTTTTTTTTTTTTTTGGCAAGTCCTGGGGCTTGGACTCAGGGCCTGAGCACTGTCCCTGGCTTCCTTTTTTGCTCAATCAAGGCTAGCACTCTGCCACTTGAGCCACAGCGCCACTTCTGGACGTTTTCTAGATATGTGGTGCTGGAGAATCGAACCCAGGGCTTCATGTATATGAGGCGAGCTCTCTTGCCACTAGGCCATATTCCCAGCCCAATATAAATATTTTTATAGAAGGAAATAAAGGCTATTAAAATATTTTAGGATCTTAAATAATAAAAGGTGAGGAAAAAATATATGTACCTTTATATGTAATTTATATGTAAAAGTATATGTAATTTAAAGTAGGCTTATAGAATAGTTATTTCATTGATCAAGTTGCTTCATATCAAACATAGTACAAAATTCATGTTTTATCATCTATAATTTTAATTATATAGAAATATTTTACAATAAAATCTTGAGATAATAAAAATTAAATATGAATAACAATTTTGCATATCTAATATTCATATTTATATAAGCATTACAATTTTATTTAATCTTTCCAGTTTGACCCTTAAGGTTTTTATTCATGCTATTTTAAGTTATGAATTGAAAAATAAAATATTCTTCTTACCTCAGTTGTTTTTTGCTTCCTTTTCAAGGAAGTTTTATTAAATGCCTGCTATCATCCAGTGATATCTCAGTAAATTGTGAAAGAATGAATACACATACAGAAAATCACGACTTTAACTGTGAATGCAAACCATCTTTTCAAACAATTTTTTCAAATTTCATTTTGATTTTTCTGCAGCACCCATTCAATTACATGAACATTAAGGAAGAGAAGTGAGTCAACTCACTTAAAGCCAACTCTACTTTTTTTTTAACTATGATGCATCAAGTATTAGGAATATTTAAGTCAATTTTTACTCAGGATATTTTCAACTAGCAATGAGTTGATCAGGATGCAATTCCACTATGGACTAAGTGGCACTGTATTTAGTCAGAGGACCAAGAAGCAATGTGGGCTGTAGAAATATCTTCCCAAATATTAAAAAAAAAAAAAACGGGGGGGGAGGGGTGGAAGGGGAGGAGAGGAAAAGCATTAAAAGGAAAACACTGTTGGGTTCTTTCTTTTCATTAGCACATTTAGCCCTCACAATTCCACAGAATGATCACTATTATGATTCACTTTAGATGTGAAGAAATTAGATGCTCAAATCCATGACATTTTCAGTGAAAATTTATAAATATCAAGGCCAACCACTAATGACTTTTTTTTTTTTTTGGCCAGTCCTGTGCTTGGACTCAGGGCCTGAGCACTGTCCCTGGCTTCTTTTTGCTCAAGGCTAGCACTCTGACACTTGAGCGACAGCGCCACTTCTGGCCATTTTCTGTATATGTGGTGCTGGGGAATTGAACCCAGGGCCTCATGTATATGAGGCAAGCACTCTTGCCACTAGGCCATATCCCCAGCTCCCACTAATGACTTTTTGAGAAGCAAACACATACTTTTCAGTTGAGGAAGAAGATGATGGTAATTATCAAGACAATAATAGAAAAAATAATGAAAACATTAACTTGTGTAAGAGAAAGAGAGTTAGGCTAATATGTATATAGCACATACTTACAGGCTAATTGTAAGTACTAAGAATACTCTAAATTATTTAATTCTCCCAATTTTGAAAGAATCTTAAGCAACAAATATATTTAAGAATTCAAGATGCAATAAAATAGGGTATGTCTACTTTTGGAAAACTAATGCTAAAATTTTTGGTCCCTTTCTACCTGAGAATGAAGAGCTAATGAACTTTCACAATTCCTGATCACTAGAAAATATCTACAAATAGTACAAGACAACAAAAATTAACAAGGATTGTATTATTTAAATTAATTAAAATGTATTTTCGAGTTAATTAAATTATATTTTCAATTATATCAGTGTATAATATAAATCAAATTAAGCATAAAGTTCTTTGTGAGATTTATCTAGAAATTTTGTAATCTATAGAGATGACCTTAACAATTTCCTGAGCTTGGCTAAATTTAAGACTTTTTCTCCCCATTCTCTAAGCATCTGACCTCTCTCTCACCCCAGACTTTAGAGGATTCATGTGGCCTGATCACTGATGCTCCCCTTTCCTGGAGCACTTAATTTAGACAATGGGTGAATTCCCTGCTGGTTTAAGGTGTCAATCTTTTTTAAAATCCTCTTGCCAGGTTTACAACCTAGGAATGTCATTATCAAGGAGCTGGGAGTCATTCTTAAGAAAGAAACAGTGTTGCCTTCAAACTATATCATCTCTTTACTCCCTTAGTGCATTAGTCTAAAATAATTTTTTTCTTACCTTTTTTACTTTTCTTGGTGCACTTTTTGCTTTGAAATACTTGCAAGTCTCCAAAATCTGATGACAGTCATAGTTTGAGGAATACATACTCAATTTTGATTTAATTCCCAAGTGTAACTGTGTATTAAATAGTTTTTAAATAGAGTATCTACTATCTCCAAATTATGTCTATTTAAGTAATTAATAAGAAACTGTACATAAAGTACAAGATAAACATGGTAAGGAATTAAGCATTTACAATCTGTTTCTCTTAACAAATTTAGGTATAGTTGCAAACTTAATCCCAATTTTTTATATAATTTTTTTCTTAATATGAACCTGGCACTAAATCTGTGACACTTTCATTTTCCCAGAGAGAGTATTACTACCAGTGTGTATGATAAAATTACTTTAATAATTGTTCTTAGATCTCTTCTATAACAGAAGGAAATATGGCTTAGCATAAGCTGATGACATTGTATATGAATAATCTTTAGAAGTCATATTTCACATCCACTAATATCGCATAATATTAAGATCATTTCCTTTACTTTTTCTCTGAATGTAGATAGCACTTAATGGAAGTTATAAGCTTTATATAACTTTTAAATTACATTGTGCTAAAGTCAAATTCCATCCTTCTGAAAAAAATGTGTAAGATACAATGAATATAAATCTATATTATGATTATTTTATTAGCAATACTTTCCAAGTCCTCATCTTATCAGTATTTTTTAGCATCAGTAATTATTTTCTTTCAAGTAAAATGTGAAGTTTGTGACAACTCTTAACATAGATTTCAGTATGATTCCCATAATTACAAATAGTAACAACAATTACAGCAATTTTTCATCATTCTTATTTTGATTAGCATCAGTATCAAATTTTCAGACACATGAAATACTTGCTAAATTTATGCTTAATTTAGCAAAATCAAAGTCATCCATGTATCTCAGAATGATTTAGATAAAAATCAGTCTATATTTTGTATCTAACTGGACAAGATATTCAAATGCATGCATTGGAAAGACAATGAAGCAAAACAATAAGGGATCTTGGGGCACATGGTAGAAGAATTGTTTTGCTTTCCAGCTTATGTACTAGGCCCATTAGTGATCATGATCTATCAACTTCAGAACCTGTCTTTTGACTCAAGAATTTTACACAAAGGTTAGTATATTCAAAGACAATAATACCTTAACAAAGTTACAGACGTAATATTTATCTTAAATATAAAAATCATTTTAAATGTCTGGGTTTACCTTAATGCAATCCCTGCCTGATTGGAGCAGAGTTTAGCAACTCTTACAGTACTCCCTCTGACAATAACATCTAGGCCTATAGTAAACAAACACATACATAACAAATTACCTCACTATAGAATTTAATGGGAAACAGAACTTTTTGACTTGTTTCCTAGTGTTGACAGTTCTGAAAAGGCCTAAGTGACTCCATCTTAAAAAATCTAAGCTTGCTCTCCCCTAAATCAGGAAGTTACACAGAAAACCTGCACAACATTTTTTGAGAAAAACTGCTGAATGTCTCAAACGGAGGATGTATGTGTTAGATATAAACAGAGATTGAAGTTTAACTTTAGGAATGCGGTTTAGCCCTCTCCTAACAAAGTTTAACTATAGTCCTCTGCTAACAGAGTTAACTATGGCCCTCTGCTAACAAAGTTAACTATAGATAAGATTAGCCTATTTCCCTCTGCTTGCTTAGTGTGATGTATTGTTAATCAAACATATGCCTGACTGTGTGGAAGTTTCCCCAGATTGCTTAAGAGTTTATTTCATGACATAAAAAGACTGCTAGATTGTGACTCGGGGCCTCTGAGTGTCATCAGCTGAGGTCCAAGCTAGCTCGCAATAAATGCCTCTTTGCTGTTTACATGGGTCTTAGTCTCTGGTGGTCTTTTCAAGGGTCCTGAACGCGAGCATAACAGTTCTATACTCTGAGATGAGAGTCACGTGATGTTCTCCATAAAACGAATTTTTTTTTTTTTTTGGCCAGTCCTGGGCCTTGGACTCAGGGCCTGAGCACTGTCCCTGGCTTCTTCCCGCTCAAGGCTAGCACTCTGCCACTTGAGCCACAGCGCCGCTTCTGGCTGTTTTCTGTATATGTGGTGCTGGGGAATCGAACCTAGGGCCTCGTGTATCCGAGGCAGGCACTCTTGCCACTAGGCTATATCCCCAGCCCCCATAAAATGAATTTTAATCCAGATCAGAATATTCTAGAATTTAGTCTCCAAGGATTTCCTGAGTTATTGTGCAATGGGTACCAATTAGCAATCAATGGAGTATTCTTGAAGAATTTATAAACAATTCTAAATACTTCAAAATACCTAATAAACAATTAGCAACTTAACTACAGGCTAATAGCATATCTCAAATGTCTTTGGAATTATATCACCTCCCATTTATGCCCACATTATTTCAGATTTAATTCTTCAGTATATTATACAATTTGGTTTTTGGATTGTTAGTTGAAAAGTTTGCCTTTGTCTAGATAATACTAAATCCAGCTTTGACAGTCATATACAAATGAATAAATTACAGATTTGTACAAAGCACTGTATATGAGAAATAAAAGACTTCACTGTTCTCTCAATCTGCTTATTATACTCTGACTGGAGAGAATGGTAAACCAACACACAAAGCAGACAGAAGCCAATTCAGAATGAGGAAAGAGGCTGTAAATCACACAATGTCATGCTTCTTCACTTCTATTTGTCTGTAAAGGAAGAAGTTTTATTGATGTTTCCAGTTTCAACTTCTCTTGATCATAACTTCCTTGTCTCTATCACTACCTTTCCAAGTCCCTCTTCTGGGTTCTATTGGTGTTGTTATATTTGGTCCTAAAAAAAAAACTGGACTGGATGAGATTTCTTCTCTTCTTAGGTTTTGCCCTATTTTGGTAAAGTTTTGAAGTAAACCCTGCTGATGTGCTATCAGTCATTTTTGTAGTTTTACCAAGCTTATTTCAGCCCAATCCATGATTAGCCTCGAATTATGGAGTTGTTAGAGACTTAAAATTCCAGGGCCCTGTGTAGAGCTTTGATCTCAGAAGAGGAAAAATGTGTATAATATTTCCTAACATTTCCATCTGAGACATATTATTTCTTTAATGAAAAAAAATAAAGTTCCACACACTTCATTTTCTTAACATTTGTATAGAAATAAGAAATTAAAATATAATTAGTAGCAATCTTTTTTCATATTTGCTCAATCATAGTTTTCAAATTAGTGCATGTTCTTTTAGACTAGTAATATTCTATCAAACTACTTATAAAAAACATACAAATTAGCACCACTCAGAGAATGTTGTATTATACACTTCATTATACACACACATACACACACACAGATACACACACGTATTTCTTATTTACAAAACAATTTTCTTACTACAGGGTTTGGACATAGATTATATAAATCTTTGATAAAAAGTAAAAATTAAGAATAGGAATTCCACCCAAGAGGGGAGAATTGACTCAAAGTGGTATACAAGAATTTAAACAAATAGAGATGGAAGAAACATAAATAACTTTTATTCATCAAGTTTTATGTTCATTATCAAAATGAGATTTCAGATTGCATTTTTATTTTAGATAGTTATATGAGTGTTTTAAGAAGAGATGAAAGACAAATTTCAAAAAAGAACAAATGACAAACATTTCCTTAACAGTGAAATGTTTGTTTTATTAAGTCACAGATCCAGGGTATCTGAACAATCAGGTATTTCGTGGTACTTAGTGGATTCAGCTTGACACATTTCCCCACAGAACATGGGGTATGACATCTTCTTTGCTAGCTCAATAGCTATCTTCCTGGGCTAAAGGATAAGCGAATTTGTGGCTAGTGGATAGCATTCTAATTTACTCCAGATTTCTTGATAACTTCGCCTTTCTAGTTTTTGGCCTCAGTGATCCAAACTGACATATAAATTGAAGATAGAAACAAGCAATTGTCAAGTGCTTTCCAAAAAAAAAAGAAAGAAAAAGAAAAAGAATCAGAGAATCAGAAGCTTAATGCTGCTTGCCACGAACTGCTATTGCTCTTCCTATTCAAGTACACTCCTACTGAGAACCACTGCAACACATTGATCCATTCACAGCTATGGGGCAAATCAATGGTACAGTGGTAGCCTCATGGTGGTACCGTATGGAATTTAAGGAAATAAAATGTTTTTGGAGCACATATCAAAGTCTTTTTCATCCTAAGAGTGTATAGGAATAGTGAACAACATTGCTCTATGTTCTTCTTATATGCGCTAGTAGTTATTTCATTATCCTCTAAATGGAAAAGAATAACTATCATTGTATGAGTTTATGTTTAATGGTTTACCAACACAAATTAATTAAAAGAAACCAATATATCAATCTAAAATCACACTTTTGGTATAAAAGGTACAAACCTATACAGATTTTATGTGCATAAAGTCATACAGGCTAGTCCTAATAGCCTGCTTGGCATGTGTTAATAAGAATTTTTACTTGCCCAAATCAAACTTAAATGTAAGGAGGTAGACTGAAAGAGGGAATCTGAATCGTGAAAGCAAACAAACAATTTTATGCTTTCTTCATCTCTACAATACTGCATATTACTCCCATCGCTGTTTTACTTTATTCTAAGCAGTCTCTCAGTTTCTACCATGTTCCCATATAATTCATCCCCCACCCTATGACCTTTGCAAAAATTAAGAATGCATGGGACTGGGAATATGGCCTAGTGGCAAGAGTGCTTGCTTCGTATACATGAGGCCCTGGGTTCGATTCCTCAGTACCACACATACAGAAAATGGCCAGAAGTGGCGCTGTGGCTCAAGTGGCAGAGTGCTAGCCTTGAGCAAAAAAAGAAGCCAGGGACAGTGCTCAGGCCCTGAGTTCACGGTCCAGGACTGGCCAAAAAAAAAAAAAAAATTAAGAATGCCATGTTGTATCTCTCCCTGCTTCGCAGTGCATTTCATCAGATATTTCAGTCTTCTACGGACTCCACATAATGTATTGGGGAGCCCCATTCCATGATCTCATTTTCAAATACCTTTCAGATTAGTCTCTACAGTTGCTATATACTGAATCTATGTTAATTTAAATCTCCAGGCTCACTCTCATTTCTATCTTTTAATGTTCTATTTCTCCTATATAGATGCTTTCTACTTGGATTATATTTGTCTTTCATAAACTCATTCACTAAAGAACGACCCCCCCCCCCAACGTGGCAGCTATGTATGTGAATCAGTTTCTATAAAATCAGTTGAATTCTTATTGCACATATCATGATCTATTTTTAATTTCAGTCTCTTTCAGCATTAACAAACATATCTTGAGGAATAGAGACCTTGTATATCTGTTTTATTGTTAGAGTGAGTATATTTAAACTAAACACTATATACTAAATGACTGAAATCACAAATCTATCTAACTCTTCTATAAGCTGAAAAGTTCAAGATGAAAATCAAGCTGATTTGGACTGCCAAGTTCCCTCTTCTAGTTTGTATGTGACTACCTTTGCATTGTGATCTCTCGAGATAGAAAGAGGTCAATTCTCTACAGTCTGTTTCCATAAGTAAACTAACACCATTCTGACTGATTTTACAACTCAAACCTAATTAGCTTCCAAGTACTATTACACTGAGGGTTCAATCTTCATTGTAAATGTTTTGAAGATGCAAATAGTTAATCCACAGTACAATTCACTGTTTTATTCCCAGTGTCTGGAATAATCATTGAAAAGTAATATATAAGGAATGAGTATATAATGAACTATAGAAAATTAGTTACTTCCAATTGGGTCCAATGTTCTGTTTCTGAAGCAAGGTCAAATGGTATCTTATCCATTGTTTATAGATCATATTCTCAGCATCCATGACCTGCAAAAGACTTTTTTACTTACCTCTATCTCCTAATCCTGGATAGGCATTAACTGTATTTTGAATTGTATAGTAGAGAGTTCAGCATTGTATGAGGATGTTATAAGATCATTCCAAATGAGTTTTAGGACAAGAAAACAATGATGAATCTTTTTAAATTTAAAGTGATCTTTAGATATATGAACCTTATCTCCATCATTTTATTTCCTAGCTACTTTTTCTCCTTTAATTTTTGTGGAGAAAAGATCTTTCAACCACAACTTGAATATCTTTATTTTCCACTTGCTAAATTATATAAGTATATCTATGTACAGAAAGTATTTTTTTTGTCAGTCCTGGGCCTTGAACTCAGGGCCTGAGCACTGTCCCTGGCTTCTTTTTGCTCAAGGCTAGCACTCTGCCACTTGAGCCACAGCGCCACTTCTAGCCGTTTTCTGTGTATGTGGTGCTGGGGAATCGAACCCAGGGCCTCATGTATACAAGGCAAGCACTCTTGCTACTAGGCCATATCCCCAGCCTTAGAAAGTATTTCTAAAAGATAAGATAAATTATTCTTAATCCTGAATGTTCATTGCTAGTACATCTATATTCCTATAAACAAGAAATAGAGATTCTTAGAGAAACTATTATACATTATATGGGAATAATAAACTGTATAAAAATCTCAAATACAATTATTCTGTCTTGTCTCTCTCTTACTCTTTCTCACTCTCTTGCTCCCTGTCATCCTCTGTATGTCTGTGTTTCTATATAACCTATTCTGAAAAAGGATAAACATGCAGTCAGAAATGCATGTGCTCTGTTTAAAACAGAATCAGGTCCAAATGATGAAAATATATAATGCAGATCACATAAAATTGGAAGTGCATTTAAAAATCAGGTGTGGTACTTTAAATGTGTTCCTTTGTGCAGATAAGAGAACCAAATTTACAAGCTTTTAAACTAAACAATGAGCTTTAGTTAACTGAAAATCGAATTGAAACAGAGGTCTCAAGTAAGAATAAATTAAATTTAATTATACTCTGTTCTCCATCAAAAGTGACAGCTTTTCTATTATATTTTCTTCACACTGAATGAAATTTTTACAAAGTCTCTTATTGTCACATTGTTGTATTGCAAGGTCTTTCCATCCTTCTAAATTATACCTTTGTATTCGTATGGAAGTTAAAGTTTGAATAACATGTTTGAGTTAATTATGGAACACTATTTAGAAAAATCTTAGCTACCTGGAAGATGAATTGTCCTTGATTTTAACCTCTTCAGAAATGATTAAACTCAAAATGAACTTTGAAGATTTTTAAGATTTATTGTAATTATTAATTTATCATTTATAGTTATTTTTGTTTTTTTCCCCTAAGATTTACTTGTGCTATGTAGATATTTGCTGTTGTTTTTTTCATTTACTGTATTGTTATTTTAAATGATATACTGCGGGATTACAGTTACACCAGTCATGTAATGAGTGCTTTTCATTTTGTACAGTGAGATTTGTGGTTTTGAACTGGCTGTTTCAACTTTTAGGAACAGAATAGGAATCAATGTGACCTTATATTTAAAGACTAAAGAAAACAACCTGTATGGATGCAATTGGATTTCTTGTATTGGTGAGGAAACCTTTGTCAACACTTTCAGTCCCTTTTCCTTCACTTGGAAAAGTTATATCTCTATCTTCTAAACTGCCATTTCTGCTTTCCTTTCATTCTCACACTATTATTTTCTCCTTGATTCCCCCAGAAAAATCAGTAAGAACTTTTAGATTACGGCCCTTCCTCAACCCAAGTCATTAAACCCTCTCACCTATCATTGTCTTCCATCTTCCCGACTGGACTACTGGAGTGGAGGCATCATTCACCCAAGACCAATGTTTCAGTTAGTACTCTGGATTTTACCATTTGGCATTTAACCACACAGATGTTTTTCAGTTCACTTCTTCTTTTGTCTCCCACAGTTACAGCATGGCTTTTGTTTTTGTTTTGCACTCTACTATGCTCACATGTGATTATATACACATTAAATACTGCTTCCTGTTTCCAAAAAGACGCTGCAAATATTCTACATCCCACTCCAACCAGTGCTCTGTTTCTCTGCTCCCATCAATAGAAGGCTACCCATTTTCTACAGCTTGATTTATGTGCATTGTTTCATGTTATGTTTTTGCTCAACTCTTACAACTCTCTAGGTAAATTTTGATCCTGGAGAAAACCTACTTGAGAATCTGATTACTTGTCTCCAAGCTGCCAAATGCAAATCCCAATCCCTTAACCCTAAGTCTTTATCCAAATTAGTTCCTCAATTCATGGCATGTTTTGTTACTCTCTCCCTCCTTTTTGGTTTTGCAAATATATAATATCAAAGGTGCTTCTTAACATTCATGCTCAGGAAATATTTAAAATTTTTGATAGTTCCTCCTTTCTGAGTTGCTTAATATTCAACTAGAATACACAACTAGAATCTGTATATATTTCCCACATCTAGAATTCTATGATTTCACATTTTTCTCATTACCTCAAGCCCAAATCACCATAATCTCTAATCTAAGATACTATGTGTTTTTCTTTATTCCTCCCACTTCATCCTCATTGACCTCCTTTGATTTTAGCATGTGCCTGTACAGTGGTATGATAAATGTGATAATGTTAAAAGACCTTTCCCCACTCAAATTTTGCTTACTAGAGAGTTCAGTTCTTGGTAGTGTGGCATCAAAGGGGTAATGAAGAGCCTTCTACTTTCTTCTACTTTTTTAGCTTCCATAATGTATATATTTTCTTCTGCAACATACTCCTCCTGAGATGTGCTACCTTTTACAAGGCCCAAAATCATAGTGGCAACTATCCCTGGGCTGAAACCTCTAAAAGTAGGACATAAAGTAAACCTTTAAAAAATTAATTAGCTCAGAAACTTAAAGTATCAGAAAGCTAGCTGACATCTTAATTCAAAGCATTTACATTCTGTACCTCTGTATGTTTGTATATCATTCTTCCACTTATTTGATCAAAATCACCATGAAAGAGAATTTTTTTTTGCCATTCCTGGGCCTGATGTAGAAGCATAATTTTGCGTGAATCCTGGAGGATATGAATGATAGATATTTTGGTATTACTATTTCTCAAAGTGATTAAATTGGACAGAGGTCCTGTGAAAAATACAAGCATACTCTTTCTTTTTCTTAATACTATATTAATACTTCATTTGATGTTTTTGAATCATGACTCTTTAGTATTCCTTGCATGCCTTTCTCTTCAAGTACAATTGTGTGCTGTTTCAGTAGATCTTGTCCATGACCTTGGTGTAGAGTTCTTCACTCCAGCAAACATTTATTGAACTACACTCAGCATCAAGCATCATATTAGGAGTAAAAGGATGAATAGACATGGTTTCTGCTCTGAGCCTCATGGCTCCAGTTTTCTCTGAAAACTGTACATTCCCATCCATCACGTCTATCTATTGACTTTCCTGGGGACAAAGAAAAAGAAATCTAATAGAAAAAGAGGATTAAACCAAAGGGAATCAATTAAGTATTCCTCAGGGGAACTCACATGAATAGAAAAAACAGTAAGAGTAAAAATCAAAGGGGATCAGAATCTAAAGTTTTGTTGTGGCATTCTGATAGTTCAGACTATTTTAATTTAAGGCATATTTTTACCTATTCTGTAATCAAATTCAAAAATTACACAGTAAATGCTTTTTATTGAAGTATTTATGTATATTAATGGAATAGATATATTTCCTTTGGACTAAGAAAGAAATTTAAAAAAAAACAACAACAAACAAGCCTTTGACACATAAATAGAGATTCAAGACCTGTCTTCTGTCAGGGGAACTAGTTAAAGCCTGTTAAGCATATTCAAAGAGACATAAAAATTTTACATTTATAGGATTTTCCTACCCTATATTTTAGTGAATAGTGGATTCTTATCAATGTCTTTTTTCTATGTAACAGAAGAAATATTAGTAATTTACATTTCTGAAATAAATTCCTCATGCCAATAAATCCTAATTTTTCTCTTCATGCATAAAAATTTAGGACATACATTTGGGATACCACTTTTAAAACTAAAAAATGTAGTCAACAAGGCATAGATAAATGTAAATTATTGTAATACTTACATATTCACCACAGCTATGACAATTAATTCTTGTTAAAATCAGCAAAGTCATATCAAACAAACTCAGCCCTACTAATTCCTCAGGGAATGAGTCTATACTGGATAGTGAATGTTATCTGGGATTGTCAAAGCCATTGTCATAAAAATGTGAACTTGTGTCTTCTTATGTCTAGAGGGATCTTGAAATGTATGCAGATTTAAAAAGAGAAAATAATTAGCTTGACTTTTTAACTTTTTTCTTTTTGTAGTGTAAGTGGACTTATTTATAAAGTAATAAGCAACCTGAATATTAATAGTCAAGGAGGGGAAAGTAAATAGTAAAGTTATAAATAATGAAATGTTGGTATAGCTATTTTGAATTGCATTGTGATGCATAGATGTAGTCACAAAAATATAAGAATGTCAATGTTATCATATTTCCTAAACTGTGAATTATAGTTAACATAATTTTTATTTTATTTTTTTTTGGTCAGTCACAGGGCTTGAACTCAGGGCTTAGACACTGTCTCTGAGCTTTTATGCTCAAAACTCGAGCTCTATCACTTTAAATCCATGCAACACTTCGTTTCCTGGTGGTTAATTGGAGATAAGATTCTAATGGACTTTATTACCTGGGCTAGTTTTGAACCTCGATCCTGAGATCTCAGCCTCCTGAGTACCTAGGATGACCTTGTAATTTTACACTTTTCCTTTGTTGTTGGGAGTGAAAGTTCAGTCATAGAAACCAGAACCTGGAGTTCTGTATCTAATATGTTGGGATAATAGTAAAGTATATTTATGTCGACAGAAATGTGTGCAATCTAAATTATGCCACAATTCAAATTGAGAGTTGAAATGCAAACATGGAGAGTGTTTTGTGTCCATGTGTGTTTTCTTTCTTCATTTTTGTGATCTATATTGTTATGTTTATGCTTAGCACAGATATTTACTTACTAGAAGTCTTGCCTGTGTTAGGTCCCCCACATTGCGAGCCATATGACTACTATTATCAGGCCAATAAATAGCATTGAATTTTGAAGTGGTATAAGGAACACATAATTATATAAATACAAAACAAAGTGGACCTCATGAGATTTTTTTTTTAATGTTTAAGAATTTCTATGCCAAAATGGAGTAGTTTCCCTTCTGGAATCAAAATTATCAGTGGAAGCTCTATGGTATAAATAGAGTGTGTAACCCCTCTGTACATCACTTTGACAATAAATATTTATTAAAAAATAAATTTACACAATGAGAAAAAATACTGAGGAATATATATTTTAAATATAATAAAATAGAACATTTTGCTTTGTGTGCTATGCATTTATAGCTTCTTAGTTCTTATGTATCTCAAGGAAAAAAAGTAGCATGATCTGATCAAAATCTAAAACATGGTAATGGCTCCATATTAGGAAGAATGCCACCTATGAAGGCTGGTTCTTTGTAGGTTTTATTTACTGATGGGTCCCTATAACCTAGAGTAAACACTGATAAATAGTAGATACATTACAAATGTGTGTATGTGTGTCTAATGAATGAAAAAAGCACTAAAAATAGTAGTTATTACTTGGCGCTAGGTGGTTGTTTGCATCTATCATATTGTATGCTCTGAAGTCAGACATTACCTCTTGATTAAGTATTATAAACACATAGATGTGCTGGGCAATGTTTAATCTTTTCAAATGAACTGATGACAGGAAAAATATTAACAAAGAGCCTTACAATCTACATGAAAAGGGCAAAAGTCTTGGCATTTCAAATAAAATAAATTTAAGTAAATAACCTATCAAACATTTAAAGAAAGTCAAATAGGCTTTGACCTTTTCATTCATCCTCTAACTCAAAGGCATTATTACCAGTTAAATTATAATGCTTGTATAAATGAACTGCACTTCAATGTGTCATCTTTAGAAGTAAACCAAATATGTCCATTGTAAGTGGATCTAATTATGTAGCAGGAAATCACAAAGGAGAAGCTGATGATGCCAACATATTGTTTGTTATTCTGATCAGGAAAAGAACTGAAAACAAAACAATAAATTGTGCTTCCCTGTGTTTATATGGGAACGTTCTGAAAGGAAAAACTCTGAGTAACACAAAAGGCATTCACTTCTGCCATTTGCAGGATGAGCAAAGGATTTGGGATAACTTCTTTTCTCAGTTGTGTAACAAGGCTTTCTCTGTGGA
Organism: Perognathus longimembris pacificus; assembly: GCF_023159225.1. Classification (NCBI taxonomy): domain Eukaryota; kingdom Metazoa; phylum Chordata; class Mammalia; order Rodentia; family Heteromyidae; genus Perognathus; species Perognathus longimembris. The sequence continues at coordinate 25,504,883 of NC_063161.1, read as the reverse complement.
TTTGATCTTTAACTCTGACAATCTACTTCAAACATCCCCCCTTTTCTTCTTTTTATTTCCTTCCCAATTTTTGTGTCAAATGACACAAGCAATTTCCATTACATGATGAACAGATCATTCCCTTCCTTCCTGCCTATTTCAAGGGTCATCAAAAACAACTGCTAATGGATGTCTACTGTAGTTGGGATGGTACGAAAGCCTGACCAAATTGAAATCACACCCTAACTAAAAATGCATGCTTAAAGTTTTAATGTCATGCAAGCTTTGGTAAGTGAGCATAATGGATTGGAAATCTATGGAGATTATGAATCGGATTTCCTCATTAAGAGAAGCTTTCTAAAACACTCTTTTAGCAAAGCATTTGTTTAAGAAGTGGCAGAGATTATTTTCCCCCACATACTTGAAAAGGGAATATTTCTGGCACAGAGCAATTTTTAAGCTAAAAGAGATCATTTATCCATAGGCAAGATCCATTAATATATTTTCATTCCTTTTGTGAATATTCATATTTGAATATAGTAGAATTGTTGCTTATATGTGTGTATAGGTGTGTATGTGTATTATATATATATATATATATCTACATGCACACATGTTCTGCTTTTCTTAACATCTGCTAATCTAAACCCCTACTAATCTAAACAGCTATTACTGATGTGAGCTTTAGAAACTAAGTGATTGTTTAGTAGGATGTTTAACCTAAAAATAATCTAATTCTACATATCAATATATGTAACAAATATTATAATCTAAATGTTAATCAATAATGACTTTATTTTGGAAATAGAAGTCATATGAAACTACATGTTCAGTTCCACTGGCCCTATAATCAGTGCTTTAAAGAGTATCTGTATTCTTTCATTTGAAATTCTACTACACTGGCCTAACTACAATACAAAATTCTAATTTTTACTTAGGAAACACATTACAATAATAATCTTGTACATTTGTGTAAGAATTTATAGTTGAAAATGGCTATGTTTATCAGTTATATTCTTTAAGGCCTTTAAAAAGGTAATTTTTATTAGAAATTAGGAAATAAAAGAATAAAGCAGTTACTGAAGTTAGGCAATATCATCTAGGTGTTCTCATTTCTCTGTGGGAAACTTTTTAAATGAAAACTATATACATTTATTTAAAAGCCAACATTCATTATAAGATTCAAAAATCATTTTCCAATTAAACTTACATAAGATACCACTTCAGCTAAGGTCAACACTGAAAGGGTTTAAGTTCAGTAGGACCTAGCTATGGACCATCTGTTCTTAAGATATGTTTTGTCAGGTTTGGGGAGGTGATATATATGAATATGGGGAAATTACACCTACCACCGAGGGTTAGTCTATGGGCAAATTGAAATGAAACATGTAAAAACTATAATATAATGTGATCTCCGTCAAAATTCCATTGCCCTTCTTCACAGAAATAGATGAAAATCTTAAAATTTATATGGAAACACAAAAGACCCACAATAGTCCAAGTCATTCTGAGCAAAACTAATAATTCTGGAAGCATCACAAAACCTAAACGTCAAATTATATTTCAGAGCGACAAAACAAGATACTGAACCCATGACACAGAACAACATACGAGAAGATCCTGAGATGAGCATAAACAGTTAGCAGCTGCCACCTGATTCCTCATAAATATGCCAGAAACACGCACAGGAACAAAGACAGTTTCTTTAACAAGTGGTGCGGAGAAAACTGGATATTCACACTTAGACAGTTACAACTATTTCCCCACTATTCTTTCTACACAAAAATTTACTCAAACTGGTCCTAAGACTTAACTGTAATGCTTGAAAGTTTGAAATTACTGGAAGAAATCAGGAGAAAGTTTACAGGATATAAGAGGCACAAACCTTCAGTTTGAACTGACAGCCTCTCGAGCTCACTAGCCAAGCTTGAACCACACTTGAATCACACATCCAGTACTTTTGATTTACTTATCTTTCAGGTAGGGTTTCCTGGCTTTACATAGACTAACTGAACTTCAATCCTTCTACATTTTTAACAGAATCTTAACACATTTTCTTTTGCCCTGGTTGGCTTCAAATCCTTTATGAGAATTACAAGAATGAGCCACTGTACCCACGTAGACTTTTTGAATGAGACAGTAATAGCTCAGGAAATAAGACCAAAAATTAGCCACTTGGATTTCATCCAATGAATTGCTGCACAATAGAAAAAGCAATCAACATTTTTTTAGCTTACTGTGTATTCAGAGAAGGAGGAAGTTGAGTATCTTAAACTATTGAAGAAAATATTATTAGCTATGTATTAGATGGAATATAATCATACATAATACATACATAACAATGTATAGATGAAATGAAACTTAAAATAATAAGCACCAAAATACAAATAATCAAATAAACTTATGGGCAAATGGACTGGAGAGATAACTCTCAAAACAAAAATTACAAATGGTGAAATTGACATGAATAAATTTTTCAACAGGGGGTTGGGAATATAACCTAGTGGCAAGAGTGCTTGCCTTGTATACATAAAGACCTGGGTTCAATTCCCCAGCACCACATATATAGAAAATGGCCAGAAGTAGTGCTGTGGCTCAAGTGGCAGAGTGCTAGTCCAAAGCCCAGGACTGGCCAAAAATAAATTTTTTTCAACAGTTTTGAGCTTCAAAGGAATGCAAACCAAAGGTATACACTGAGAATATTTTCACTCTAGACAGAGAGGGTGGCATCAAGAAAGCAACATCAAATGCAGGTATAGATGCAAAGCAAGGAGCTACAAGTTCACTGCTGGGAGGAGGATAAATTAATCTATATATTATAGAAATTTATAAAAAAAACCTCCTTTTTTTTTTTTTGCCAGTCCTGGGGTGTGAACTCAGGGCCTAGGCACTGTCCCTGGCTTCTTTTTGCTCAAGGTTAGTACTCTACCACTTGAGCTACAGTGCCACTTCTGGTTTTTTCTGTTTATGTGGTGCTGAGGAATCAAACCCCAGGCTTCATGTATACAAGGAAAGCACTCTGCCACTCTGCCACTAGGCCATATTCCCAGCCCCAAAAGACCTCCTGAAAAAGTTAAAACTATGGCTGGGACTATGGCTTAGTAGTAGAGTGCTTGCCCAGCTTTTATTAAGCCATGGTTTGATTCCTCTGCACTACATAAACAGAAAAAGCCAGAAGTGATGCTGTGGCTAAAATGGTAGAGTGTTAGCCTTGAACCAAAAGAATCCAGGGGCAGTGCTCAGGCTTCCCAAGCCCCAGGACTGGCAAAATCAAATTAAAACTAGGTCTCTCATATGAACAAATCATATGACACTGGTGTATACTCAAAAAAAATTAAAGTGAAATTACTCTGAAGATAACTGCATACACATGCTCATCATGAAACTGTCCACAATAGCCCAATTGTGGCATCAGTATATGTTTGCTTCATGCATACACAAATGGATAAAGAATTGTGTTGTAATTTCACAATAATGTTTTCATCAGCCATTAGGAAGAATGGCATTGTTTTGTTTGCTGAAAAATAGATAGCACTGGGGAAAATTAATCAAAGTAAAATAAATGTTTAGTGAAATAAACTAGTGCCACAAAGACAAGTATCACGTATGTTTTCTTATTTGCAGAAATTAGAGGGGAGAAGGTAGGAAAACTTAAACAACAGAAACATCATGAAAATAGAAAATTATGAAGGAGGAATAAGGGGGGAGGGGGCTGGAGAAGAAAGGGAAATTAGGGAGGAATGGAGGGCTAAGTAACAGCATAGCAATTGTATGCATATATATTATATATAATATATGTATATAGCATAGTACATAGCATATAATATGTGTGTGTGGGGGGGTAAACTTGAGAACTCACTCAGCTACCAGGCATTCTACTGCTGAGTTAGACCTCCACCAAATTTATATCATTTTATATCTTTATCTAGTAAAAGGTATGCCAGTCAACTAAATAAACCTGATTATCTTGTGTTGATCAGTGAATATGCATGTACACTTTCCTGTGAGTTAAAGAAGAAAATCTGAAATATATTTATTAGAAGAGAAAAGGAATTTCACAAGTGAGAAATTGAGGGTTTGTGCTGAAATGTCATTCTCTACTAATATTGAAGATCAGTGATAGATCCTGTGCAACAGTATTGATGTTATATGAAGAGATAAAACACTCCAATCCCAACCACTGTACAGCAATACCTATAACATTGTTACATGGTAGGTCAGATTTTTAATAAACTGTAGAATAAATTGCTGTAACCTACTCGATTATTAGAGACTTAATGGTAGAGGTAATGACTAAAGACACTAGGTTATGTTGTTTTAGATTTCTTGAAACAGTTTTAGTGTCCCTCATGTAACTGAATGTGAATTTTGTGTGACTAATGTCTCTGTTTCTCCACATAAATTGAACGTGTTTGAGAAAAGAAAATGGTATTTTTCAGGAACCATTTCTTTTTGTAGGTAGGTTATAGGCCAGTCTGCTTTTTAAAGACCTAAGTTTCTGTGATACAGTTTCATTGCTCACCTAGTACACAACTAAGTATCTGGACACGAGCCAAGTATTCAATATGTTTAAAGGAAAACCAATATTGTAGTCCAACAGATACTTTGATGCTAATGAAATATAATAAATACTTCTGTCTGTCCTTTATTACAAGAACGCCAGAGGTGAGGCCCTTTACAACAACAGTCTTGCTGAGTTTCAAGTGGAAAGTTGAATCTTCTTCAAAGCTGCTAGGTTGCACCAAAGTTCTCACCTTAGCTTTGATGATTTGTTGGTGAATCCCAGGACATTTTCTTCTGCTATGACTAGACTGAATAATGAAACAAGCAGCCTTGATAATAGCAGAGCAAAGGAATATAACTTACTTAATTTGTAGTCTATTCTTGTACATTTTATAAGGAATTTCCTTTCTACTAAGTTTGCTTATATTCTCTTAGGATGAGCCTATTTTTTTTCTTTGAAATGAATTGTATTTATGATTTTTCAGCTGCCTTATTTAAGTTCTCATTCCAAAAGTTTACATGTTTTCTAAGATAGAAGTGTATGATGTGAAATTCGTATTGTGCACAACTGTGTCTTTTTCTGAGACTTTGGTATTCTTACTTGATACTATGTTCTAACAATGTATTTTATATGTTCAGAATAATATGTTAATAATATTTACAGTGAAAAGGAATGAGAAAATGTCAAAGTGAAGATTGCTTATTTAGTATATACAGTTTGCTTTGAAAACCTCTATGGTTTTATCTGTTTGTTTCATCTGTGTTTTTCTCTCAAGATGAGTTAAAAGAACATCTGAAAAAACACAGTTAAGGTAATGTTTTTCAAATAGAAAGTAACACCTTATTTTATACTACTGTAGAAAGAGCATTTAGGGGAGAAATTATAAGCAAAGTAAACTTAACTTTGATTTAACTCCATAAAATGATAGGTAAGCCTTTTAATGGTGTTATGTGGCTATTTATTGAAGAATGACTGTAGAAGGCTGCACTTTGTATGCACACTCGAGAGCAACTCTCCATCAAGTTAGTCACTGTGCTGAGTCAGCATACTGTTGTAGCTTGAGTATCATTCTAAATGCAAAATAGCTACCAATCTGTGTCTGGTAAACAGTGTAGTCCAGCATAAGTCCCAGTTTACACTGACAGTTCTTTACTAGATAGAATTCCTGACAACTGATACATTACTGCAGAACTCTTGGCGGGCAGTGGCTGTTCCCTCTATTTATTGACCTCGATTTCTGCCTTCACATTAACTCCTTGAGTTTTTTCTTCCCTAATTTACCTCCAATTCATTCCAAAACCCTTACCCATTGTGTTCTGCCCACATTGTCTCACTGAAACTATTAATTCTATGTGTCATCAATGACCTCCTGTTGGCTAACAGTGACCAACAATTCTGATTTTGGTTTTTGTGTTGATTGTTCATTTTCCTCATACATGAACTTGAATACCTTTCCCACCATTGCTTCCACCTACCTTCAGAAAATACTGTTTTTCTCTTGTTACTTCTTGCTCAGTGTTGTTTGCTTATTTATATTGTCTTTATTTTTATGCCTCTTCTTAAATTATGTGTTTTAAAAATATGTTCTTTCACATTTTCTATTTTTAAAAAATGAAATAAGAAAAGGGGCTTATCTCTCCCTTGCTTTTGTTCTTCCAGAGTGGGAACTGTTCATCCATCCCTGTAGTTTACTTTATACCCTCTCACTTCCAGGTTAACTTTATCCTGTTAACTCCAGTCCTGTTCTGCTTCATACCACATATTCCTTTGGCTCTACTTGCCCTGTTTCAACTAATTTTCTTCTGAACTTTGTGCTATGGTCTCTGGGCAAGTCATATTATCTCTTTCGTCAATAACTCCCTAACATATACTTGACTGATATCAACAGATTTTCTACTTGAAAATCTATCAGTAGTGAAGAAAAACAATAATTGTCCAACAGTACTAATATTTTCATATTTTTCTAGTAAGTCTAAAACTCTCCAGAACTCCTTCATACATCGACAACTGAAGGTTCATAGTAAGGCTTTACAAGATTCATTTTGTAATTCCTCTCTCCACCTGACCACTTCTGCAGTTTGATCTTTTAACAATCCCCATGAGTCATGATCCTCTGTTAGCTAACCATGCTCTTTTCATACTGGCTTTGTGGAAAATTGATCAATAGAGACTTCTTGCTTAACTTGTAGTATCTGGGAATAGTGTCTAATATGCTACACCATTTTCCTGGCTGACTTTCACTTGTTGTTTCTAAGCTTACAATGTACTCCCCTTGTAAAGCCTTCTCCAAACACTGCAGACAAGGTTAAGTATGCTTGTTTTAAATCTCACATTATCTTTAAGGACATGCCTATATCCTTCACTACTGAGAAACTCTAAAAGCCCTGTACTGGTACTAGGTATTGTTATAATTAGAATTAAGTACAGTGCCTGAAATCAAGAAGGTTTGAAATACATACTTGCTGTGTAATTTAGTAAAACATAGTCAGTGACAACAGAACCCTCAAACTGAGTCTCAGAATCAATGCCAGGCTGTTGTTATTTATTCTCACAGACTATGTCTCTATACATAGCATCATATCACAGTTCTATACAAAATTCTAGTATGTCTTTTTGGTAAACTGGAAGGTCGTATGGCTGCTCAAATATAAATTGAGTCCCAATGTGTCACACCGGTAATCCTAAATATTCAAACAGGCTGAAATTCTGAGGTTAGAAGCTCAAAGCTACTCCAGGCATTACAGTCTGAGAGAGTCCATTTCCAGTTTACTAATAGAAAGCTGGGCAGGAGTCATGGCCCAGGTGGTAGCATACCAGATGGAAAAGCAAATGAAGTGAGCAAACCAGTCCCTGAATTTATATTCCAGTCTGGACACACACACACACACACACACACACACACACACACACACACACACACACTATATATATATATATATATATATATATATCACTGTCAATGAAAATGTACTTTTTCAAAACAATTAGGAAAAAACATGGGTGTCTTCAGATTGGTCTAACTCCATATTGAAATCAAAGACTTAAATTCTTCCCAGATCTCAAGCCCTCAAGTGCTAATTGGCTTAGTCTTCTCACTACTTACAGTTGGCAAAACATCTAGACCTGAGACACAGAAAAGTGCCAATTCTTTGCCTAATTTTTGTTGGTTGAAGAGTTTGAACTCAGAGCCTTGTGTTTGTCAGTCAGGTGCTCTAGCAGTTGAACTGTATCTCAGCTCTATCTCCATCCTAATCCCAATAGGTGATCACATACTTTTTTAAATATGAGTCCCATGTCTAACTCTGGGACTTTAACAACTGGGCTGAATTAGCTATGGGGAGAAAAAGAAATGTTTGTTAAGCAGCCAAACTTTGACCAACACAAAATATAAAGATCGTAGTGGCCAATGTTCAGGATCTGAAGCCAATAAGCAGCATATGAACAGCACAGATGGAGGTAGGAAAATGTGAGCTCTTATATAGTCAGTTAAAATGGTATAATTGTAATCATACATACTAATTTGATGACGCATAGGCCATTTCAAGTTTAATTTGAAACAATACAAAAATTCACTGAAGGAATAGACAGCTGAATAAGATCAAATATATTCTGTAACCATTAATCCATTCATTTTTGTGATTACCCTAGACACATTTTTGAAAGATTGCAGTCCTATTTGGGTACCTGGAAAAGTCATTATTTTTAACAGGATATATATATATGTGTGTGTGTGTGTGTGTGTGTGTGTGTGTATGTATATATATAATTTTCTGTCTGTTTCTATGTGTATTTATATTTATGTATATAAACTAATATATATATATAATGTTTATAAATACAAAGAAAAATGGAAAGAGGAATATGAAGAGGAGTTTTGATACAACATTTAGTATGAACACAAACTCAAGTATATAAAAAATACATACATATCACACATGAACACCACAAAAATACTTCCAGATTAACAAAACAGTAATTCATTCATTTAACAAAACAGTTGTGATAAAAGTTCTAGAGATTCCTTACTGGAAGTTTGCTTCCCAGCTCTGTCAGTTTCCTAATTATTCTGAAGTTTTTGACAACAAATGTGTTCATATAGGAATTGTTGAAGACAAAAGAGAAAATGTAAAATGAAGCATATAAATATTGGCAACATTTATAAGAATATAATATAGTAAAATGGCAAGTAGTTTCCCCTTCATAAAAAATTTTAAGCGGCCAATTATTGTTTTTTATTATGCTTGATGCTTGAACCAATACTGTATTAGGAGAGAAAACAAGAAGCCTCAAATAACAAATGAAATTGATATAAAAAATTACCTGTAGCAGCAAATAGATAATTTGATTTGCTATCATGAAGGATGAGTAATTTGTCTTCTCTATATTTTATCCTGTCAACCCAGTTTACAATATTTTCCAGTTTACAACATTGATAAGAAGTCATCTCGGTGATTCTTCAGTGTTTGTACCTTCTGACCTTGAAGGTTTATAGAATTATCATACATTTTACAATACTTTTTTTTTTTTTTTTTGTCAATTGTCAGGTTTGAACCCTGGGCCAGGGCACTATTTCTGAGGTCTTCAGCTCAAGGATAGTGCTCTACCTCTTGACCCACAGGGCCACTTCCTGTTTTCTGGTGATTTTTTGGAGATAACAGTCTCATGGACTTTCCTACCCAGGCTGGCTTTGAACCAAGATCCTTAGATCTCAGATCCTGAGTAGCTTGGATTATAGCTGTGAGCCACCAGCACCCAGTTTAGAATACTTCTAACAGAGTAATCTTAGCAAACAATAGAGTGGAAATTATGTGGCGACATCTTTTTTTAAAAAAATCATCCTATTTCATGGACACACAGATGAATCACCCCCATATCACTAGCTATTCTTTGGCAAATTGTCACAATGTAAAATCACTCTCTTAACTCACAGAGCAGGGGCGCGGGAAAGATGTGTACCTTATAGGGACACAAAAAATAATGTAGTATAGTTAAAAATTTAGGGTAATCAAAACTTGGCACATGAATAGTGGACAAATGTTGGCCATAGACAATAAGTAACATGTAAAAAAATAAGTAACATGTATAAAATGTGTAACTTAGAATTGTAAAGGGCACTAAACAATAACTTAATCTTCAGTAAATATCAGAGAATTTAAATAAGTCACCTGTAATTATATATACATATATAAACATATTATATACATGTTTATAACTTTTTGTTTCCTATTAACAAAAGTTTGTTCCAAAAATTATCTTCTCTGTTTGACATCTCATAGAGGTAAATTATATAGTCATGCTGTGGTTGCAAATTCATTTGAAATAAGAGAAAATTTGTGTGTTAGGTTTTATCAATGTAGGTTAAATGCTCAGTCAGGTTGTATGAGAGTCTTTTATCTTTACTTTTTGAGAAGATATTGTGAACCCTTGGTAAAATTAGGAAGTTATATGAAGGTACTTTAGTTGTGTTCCTATATACTTGATTACCTACTAAGGAGACAACATGCTACCTATTAAAATCAGCAAAATACACCCCCTGGTTACTCATTGAATAGTAAATAATACAAAACTCTGGACATACAGAAGATGCTTTGAGTAGTTTGCCAAAACTGATCACAAGCTAAAAGAATTTGTCTTGAGGGGTCAAATGTTCTACTTGATTCATTTTGATAGTTTTCATTAAGTACGCTATACTATCTGATCTCTGCAATTATGATCTTCAAATTTACTGTAAGAGGAGAAGATACATTTCTGTGCAAATGTGGGCTTATGGTCCTAGGATTGTTTGAATTCAGGTTGTATGTTTTCAGAGTTAATAGATACAAATCAGTTAAGCTAAAGGACTGTGCTAATGTGCTGGAAGATATAAAAAGCACATATATATCTCCAAAGCAGATCCAAATTTGTATGATGTGCTATCTTCAAATTGATAAGCACTTTTTACTCACTAATCAATATTTCATCCATGGCACCATAAAACACAGAATTATTTATGGTTATAATTAAGATGTTCTTTTCAGTCACAAGAAGAATAAAAAATTACTGACGAGCTAATGTGATTTGATGCAAGAGCCACTGAACTAGCAGCTGAGGTTTTCAAATGAGATAATGAATGTGAAAGCTTTTGAAGAAAGGTAAAGTATTAGTCACACTCATAGCAGGAATATTCAAAAGCTAAGATGTTCATTTAGATTGTACATTATAAATTTCTAGTTCAATAATAAGATAATGTATATGGTACCATGGGACATGCTTAATCCCATGTCTTTTCTTTAGATGTAGGATATATTGTTTCTGTGATCTTGGAACTTTGACCCTTAATACCCTTCCTGCACATAATCTTTTTTTTTTTTTTTTTTTTTTTTTGCCATCCCTGGAGCTTGCCTCAGGGCCTGAGCACTATCCCTGGCTTCTTTTTGCTCAAGGCTAACACTCCACCACTTGAGCCACAGCACCACATCTGGCCATTTTCTATATATGTGGTGCTGGGGAATCGAACCCAGGGCTTCATGTATACAAGGCAAGCACTCTTGCCACTAGGCCATATTCCCAGCCCCCTGCACATAATCTTTTAACATTGGTTTTATACATGGAGTTCTATTTGTTTTCTCCTCTTTTCCCTTTAGGAAATGTTTTACGGTAACTTCATTATTTAAACTGGGCATGTTCCAGAAGAGCCATCAGAGACCACAGCCAACTTTGATTCAATCTCAGTAGAATAAAAGGCAACTGTCTCAAAGTCATTACTTTTTTGGATGAATAAAAAAAATCTGGGTTTGATAAAATTAACAAAAATGGTCTTCATGAACATTTTCAGAGGAAATGTTCCTCTGACATTTCAGACGAAATGTACCATAAAATAGTAAATTTCACAGAAATTTCCAAGGGCCAGTGAATGCCTTACATTAATGAAGTCTCTCTCTTTCTCTCTCTCTGTCTGTCTCTCTCTCTCTTCTCTCAATCTTGCTCTTGCTCTCTTTCCTTACCTCCCTCCCCCTCTCTCTCTCCCTACTTGAATGTATTTCAAAGAAGTATGTTTTACAATTGATCATAGTAAACCTTGTTTTCTATTTATTTCATAGACTTTCTAAGTACACTCTAGAAATCTCCATTACAATTGTAATATTCAGCGTTAAAATGTTCTTATGTAGAAAGAAAAAATGACAGTCACTCTTACAAAGGAAACAAAATAAAAGGGTGAGTAGAAGTGTAATTAAGTTAGAGGGAGAGTCATATATAAAATGAAGACATTCTCTCTCCCCTTTCTCCATATCTATATCTTCATTCTATTAATAGCATCTCAGCTATTTTATCTTTTTTTCATTGATTAAAATATATTAACCACTTTTCGTCAAGAAAAAAATGAGCTCTTGGAAAACCAAAAAGTTTAATTCCAATTTCTACTCTATATTTCTAGAGCATAGAAATAAATTAATATGTACTTAGCTGAATTACATGCTTTTTTTTCCATTTCAAGAGTACATAGATTAGGTGATTGATTTTTCAATTTAAACATGGAAGAGTTGTACAGCATGTGTAGATCTGTTCCTCAGTCAATATACAGCTCCATATGAAGACACTCTTCAAGTTCTTGAGCTTTTCTAGGCATGCTCATATTTATCATAGAACTATATATTTATATACCTATGTAATGCTAACTGGGAGGAAAATAAATATAACATTTGATTTTTCCTTGATATTTATAAAATAATCTTTCATAACTTAATCATTTGTAAGTAATCATGAAATTACCAAGAAACAGTGAAAATTAAAATAGAGCTCAAACATTCAAAACTGAGGCCCAGATTAAAGCACTTGAATACAGACTAATCAGAGAGCCAGATTCATATCTAGGTTAAGGTTTGTGCTTCTTAATATTTTCCTACATCTAGTATTTATTTTATATGCTTTTTTTTTTTTTTTTTTTTTTTTTGGCCAGTCCTGGGACCTGGGCTCAGGGCCTGAGCACTGTCCCTGGCTTCTTTTTGCTCAAGGCTAACACTCTGCCACTTGAGCCACAGCACCCCTTCTGGCCATTTTCTGTATATGTGGTGCTGGGGAATTGAACCCAGGCCCTCATGTATATGAGGCAAGCACTCTTGCCACTAGGCCATATCCCCAGCCCTTTAAATGCTTTTATCTTATAAAACCACAGGAAAATTCCCAATTCCAGCAAAGTCAGTGTGGTCATAATAATTAAAGATAACAGTATATGTCTAGACTCTAGATTTTTACAGAAAAATTTACCCCTACAATGTAGGATTCAATTTAGGATTGGGTTTGACTTTTGTTGTATATCTCATTAGCCTCTTTTAACCTGAATCACATGAAAAACTTCATTGAATGTCACTGATAATTTTTCCATTTTTATGTCATTGACAGCTTTGAAAAATAGAATTTCCTCTGCTCCTATTTTTAGTAGACTGGTGCTCCTCTTGAATTTATCTAATGATTCATCATGATTAGCTTTTGATTACCCATTCTACACAGGCAATTCCACACTCTGGGAATTAAATCTGGGGGCAAATAATATCAATCTGTCCATAAGCACTGATGTTAATTTTGAAAATGCAATTAATTTTTGATCAATTTTCCATGCTAATGACTACTTTTGTTCCTTCCTGCAACTAATAAATGCCTAGGAAGTCACTTTACACCCATACAAATATCACATTGCACAACAAAATAACTCCTTGCATTTAGAACCTCTCCCACAGTGATTCTTGTCTAAGCTTCACTTCTATGAAACAGAAAGAACACTTCCCAGTCCACATTTACCTTTAGATTTCATCACATAAATGCACAAAAGGGTCATTACTTTCCTCCATTTTTCTAATAACTGTTATTGCTATGAAGTCATGAATTACTTCAAGGACTTACTACCATAATGTTTTTTTAATTTCTTTTAACATTTTTTTTTTAATTTTAGGTCATAGTCTTGTGACTTTTGAAAATGTAGGAAGACCACTCTCAGGACAGAGTTGTGTTGCCCAAAGTGAATGGCTATTCACTTGAAGTCAGCCCCACAACACTGCATTGACCACCACTGCTGCAGGGCTGCCTCAGATCCCAGCCCTGATTATCAGCTTTGTGTTAGAAAACGCTGCATGGCTTGGCATCTACTTGACAAGCAAACCTATCCCAGCCTCACGTGCAGTTGCTCAGCCACATGTCAGTAGAGCTTACACTGACACTACTGACCGTCTTCTGCTACAGTCTGACCAACAGTATCGCTGGTGCACAGAGCCCTTCTTCCTGAATCTGCCCTGCCATGCCTGCTCCCCTAGCGTCAGTGATTTGGGACAAGTTGGAGACCAAGGAAAATGCTCAGGTTTACCTTGAAGAGATTCCCAGTATCTCATAAATTATCTCCACCCTGCCTCCAGCCGCAAGATGTTAATTATCCTATGAAATATCCCAGGTGCCTTTTATGGCTGGTTCACAATGGTCAATCTTCTCCCACAGAGCCTTCCAACAAGGAGACAAAAGTTCTGTTTGTGTCTTAAATGTCCTCCCAAAGCCCCTGCATTGAATATTTGGTGTTCGCCTATAACAATATTGGGAGGTGGTACAACCTTTAAGAGGTAGAGCCTAACTGAAGAAAGGTTGCTGAGAATATGCTCTTAAAAGGATTATCCGAACTCTGGTCTGTCTATTTGCCTCTGCCTATCTGTCTACCTCTCTCTGTCTCTCTCTCTCTCTCTCTCTCTCTCTCTCTATATATATATATATATATATATATGTATGTATATATATACGTATATGTATATGTATATGTATGTATATATATACATACATATATATATATAATCAATTCATGCATAACTTTTTTTAAGGTTTCAGTTATTTCTCCAAACTATTAGCTTAGGTGAAATCTTCTACTTAGTATACCACAAATTTTGTTTGGTACTTCAATTATCTTTTATATCTTGTGATTTTCTGGAAGCTTCTAGTCTTAGTGTTTAGAAGGCTCATTTGCTTCCTTGCATTTGAAACAAGAGTTACTTACAATGCTGACATATAGTTTTGTATTAAATTATTGACCTAAGGAGAAACAAAGAAATAAATAAATGACCTTCAAAAGTTTTCCATAGTGCTAGACTTAATGATACTTATTTTTCCTAATTTTGACAGTTTTAAAACATAATCTAGTTCTTTACTGAAACATTACATTAATTTGCAAATTGCCATGATTACCATCTTGCAAGGTTTAATGCTATTTTTTTCATGCTTGTGCCTACCAAATACAGTTTTCCCATTAATGATAGAGTCATTAGATAGAGACAATTCTCCCTAGCAGGTTTTTATTTTTTTTTCTAAATTGTTTGAACATTAGTTCAATTCCTATCAATTTTCTGCTGGACTCCTTGCTGCCTGGCATCTCAAACTACTTTACTTTGAGGCCAGTGATGACCTTCCCTTCAATTTAAGTGCAGTTTTCTTTGTTCCCATATTTTCAAGCCTTTCATACAGTTGAACACTATATACTCAATTGCACTCTGAAGTTTCTGTTCTGTCCATTATACTCTGATGCGGGTTTGTCATATCCACCTACTGTTTTCCCTTGAGTTGTCACATCCCCAAATCCTTCAACAATCTGTGTACCCTAAACTAGTGTTAGTACGTTTATAACACAGTCTGCAAGTAAATATTATGGAGTTTTTGTTACTCTGCACATAAATCAAGGATACAGTCTATGTATTTAAGAATGTGGTATAATTAACAAAGAAATCTTCCATATGTTAGTCAGAAGGCAACTAGAGAAACAGGCAACATTGTATTCATACTCTCAAGAAAGTCCAAGCAATTTTTTTTTCTTTCTGTGGTTGGTATTTACTAGCAACTTAGTCCTTTGTTTTTCTCTGATGGAAAATTGCACACATACACACACACACACAAAGAGAGAGAGAGAGAGAGAGAGAGAGAGAGAGAGAGAGAGAGAGAGAGCGCCACTTTCCAGTTTCTCACATTATTCATTTGTATTTATCGAGTCCATCTCCTTACTCCAGATATTACCCTAATTGCCAAAGCAAGAAAAGAAAGGACAACAGCCTTTGTTATTACCTTACTGGGACTTAAGTAAACTGAGAAAGTTAGCATTAATGAACTGGTCAACCAAGAAAAACCTCCACAATTTGAAAACATTAAATGATATCCTAAGAGTTTTTATTACAGTGATCTGAGGCAGACAGAAAGTTGAGATTTTTTATTGTAAAGGAAGTGTACAGAGGGCTACAGTTGCATAAATCTAGTACTGAGTACATTTTTTAAGTGTCACCCCTCCCTCATTTTCTCCAAGGCTTTCCCTACCAATATGTTCCAGGTTATATAGAGATGTCTTTTTGTTTCCTAAGGTATTATTCTAATTTAACTAAGTTGCTTCTTACTTCCTAAAGGACTTATTTAACTGGGCACTGGGTAGTGAACAAGAAGAAATATATGAAGTTTCAGTTTCCTCTGCTAACCCGAGTGCATGGTAAAGCTAATTCTCAGTAATAGAAAGAAGAGGCTGTAAGAGATAGAAAAAAGGACTGCATTTTCTGAAAAACACAACTACTATGCTGGGTCTTCTGAATCATGTCACTTTTGCCATTACTCATAAGTAATGGAAAGCCTGAGGGAGTAATAAGTGACTAGAAAAGAGAAGAGAGGGTGTGGAGGTTAGTGCAAAGAAATTGCATTATTTTCAAGTGAGAACTGGATGGATTTCCAACCATTGGTGTCATCATTTCCTCCTTGTTCGAAAGTTGAAAGTTTAGATTTTGTTCTCTTTCATTTTGAGTCTCCATTCTGTTTCCTGTTCATAGCCTGTAATCAGTGGGGTTTGATAAATCTTCTCTAGGTGACATCACCTAGTCACATATGCACAATCTATATCCAACACCTGCATGATATATTGTTTTTAGTCATTAATGGAAATCTCCAGCATGAATGCCTAAAAGACACCATGTCTGCCCCCATTACTCTCTCCTTTAATTCCTTCCTTCCCTCCCTTTCTCTCTTTCCTCCTTTACTTCCTATATCATCTCTCTCTCTCTCTCTCTTTCTCTCTCTCTCTCTCTCAGAGGTCAGATACTAATTTAACAAAATTCTGCTAATTTTTTTCCTCTGGTTATTCAAAGAAAAATTTGGGAAAATGAAAATGTTTGGCTTTTACAAAATAAAAGAGTCTCTATGATTAGTCATGACAAATCTGACAGGCAATGAGATTCATTGCTGATTTTGTTGATATATTTCTTTGCACATACCTTATTAGATCCCCAACATTCTTCTTTCCACATGTCTCCCACTCTTAGGACAATGTTCACTTCCCTACCCTGCAGCTACCATTTGCAGTCTCATAGAATATTGCTATAATATTGCAAACAGAAAGGAGTTCCTCCAAATCTCCTCCTGTAATGTCCTCCACCCAATAAAGGGTAGATACCATGAAGGTGTGGAAGCAGGCTATACACAATGCATAGCTGATTTTACCCATTAGTTGTTCTGTACTAAAACATCATTATTGTATAAGGGATGCACTCAGAATAAAGATTTCTATGACTGTGTTACGTAAAGAGAAATGAAATTTGTTAACACAATAATCTGCTCTGATCTTTAAGTATCTCTCCCTCTTTCTTCCTCCATAATTAATTCATATGTACCACAAATCGCTTGCAACTGTTAGAAAAATCTTACACTGCAAAGCAATGATACAGTTTGTTCATATTTTAAAGTATTGTTTCAAAGTAGCCATTATGATGTTTTTCACTAATTTTGAAACTAAATAAATGAATTAAATAACTTACTAAAAAAGAGGTTTTACTCCCCTGTAACTTCCAGCTGACCTCATCCCAATATTAAGATATTTTCTTATCCAGGACCCCATAGTCTCTATCCCTAGCTAACTTCATTGACGTCAATGAATAGCCAATGACTTCCAAACTGACATTTCACCAACTCAATCACATGTATATTTTAAGTGGTTGGTCGCTCTACTGAATAACACCTATTATTTAAAATAAATTATTAAAAAAAATGTAGAATGAGACGTTGAGACATACTGTAGTCAATTCTTTCATATCTTTCTGTTTCTTTAATGTGTCAGACTGTCCTAATAGTCCTAGTCAATTCTGGTTCCTGTTTCCTTTAGCACTTTCTTGTTTTGTTTTGTATTCTTCCATTTACTCAAAATCACAGTACTCAACTTCATTCCAGGCTTTCAATAGCATTTAAAATGCTGAAGATCTACTTTAATGCTCCAACTAAGTAGCCAGTAATCCTCAGTGGTTACTTACACAAGGAGATAGTCTGTTACTTGAGTAATAATTTTCACTTCTATTCCATTCCTCCTTTCACTCATTGTCACACACACTGTACTTTCTCCTATCATTATGACATATTAAAGACTACTATGTATGAAATATCCATTGCCCAGCTTCACCTGAAAATTATCTAGCTATTGTTTTAGAAATTCAGCAGTTAAGACTTACCTGACTGTGGCCAATAAACTACATCACTTCTGGCCTGAGTTCTTAGTGCATGTGTCTTTGGCATAAATTCCCATAACAAATTATAAGCATTTATGTTCAATCTTGTACTTTCTCCAAACCATGAATTCCTTGAGAGCAGTTGTGGTATTTTGTTCACCACTGGCGTGACATAAATGCTCAATTATAGACCTATGTATTAAATAATTTATAGATTAAGTCAGAGTTCTTAGAAATGAAGGCTAAATCTCCTTTTAATATTTAGACTTCTATTAGTACCTCAAGTTTTGCAAAAATATAAATCCCAGGAAAAAAAGATATTAATTTTTAAAATTTATCTCTTCTGACTTAAGACTAGACCTTTGAAAGATGTACCATTACAACAAAACAAAGCAATCCAACTACACACACTTACATAGACATACAAAATCTAATTTATAAAATAAGTACAGTTTTATTTGGCCTTAAAGATTAGAAATTCAGTTTGAGTTTCAAAAAGATAATTCAGTTTAATTTTGTCACCACTTTTGTACCCACCTACATGAGATAATAACTTGCTGGAAAGCAGCAATGTGTAATTGCTATTACATATATTGGGGAATAAAATATTTTACAATTATAGGTTTCATACTATCATTGATTCATGCAAAATATCAAATAAGAGGTAAGACTAATAAAACTGAATGGATGGTGAAAGGCTAAAAGACTTTCTATTTCTGTTATACATTCGTATTTGTATATTTATGGCATTCATCATCAGGCAAGCTTAGAATTACAGAAACCATGTAAAGTAGTATTGGTAGATACCAATGAGTAAGTAATCTCTCAAATTAATTAAAATACATGCACACTGATATTTATGTGCATATGAGTGGGCGCACACTTACACACACACACACAGTAACAGTACAAATAACGATACTAATTGAGCATTTACTCTGAAGAAAGTACTTTTGGGGGGAGGGCAGTTATAAGATAGTTTGCAATATAATGAGACAAATAATGGTACTTTTATTTTCCTCAAGTTTATATGAAGACATAGGGCTGAAAGGTGTGAAGAAGATATTATTGCGTAGCCTGGTGCCAGAAACCATGTAAGAATATGCACCTTAGTGCATACAAACAAACAAACAAAAATGCCTTAGAAAACATCTGCTATTGTTTTGCTTGACTGATCAGAACTGTTTGCTCACCTTTTGGTTTGCTCACATTTTTCTGTACTGAAAATTGATGAAAGTTTCTGGAACTTACCTTTACAACTTGCTCTGTCAATCACAAGACATTTTTATCCTGCCCTATCCAATATCATAATTTTCTGTCAGCATAATGCTTCATCTGAATGAATTTTCAACACCAATATACATATATCCAATTGTATTAATAATTTCTTTTCTAGGTGGTTGCAAATTCAGTGATGCAGGCTGAGTTATTCAGTATGGTATAAAGGTGGCCAAGACACTTTGTTATGTTAAATGCTTGGTCACTGAAACCAGTGGAAGAGAAAAGCAACCAAGTCTTTTCCTCAGGTAGAAATTAACATTAAAATAGCACTGAACTCAGTTTACGATTTCCTTATCACAAGCACTATCAAAATTAATTTGGGGATATCATTAGGGAAAAATAGCTAAATCCAAGGCCCAGTGCCTCCTAATGTATCCTGCCAAAGCAGTCATATTGAAGTACTGTAGATTATATTTCCAGTTTAGGCAATTCTGATGTAGAAACTCTATCTCTGAAAGAGTGAAAATTATTTATAATTTATTAAGCCATTAAAAGGGCAACTTCCTAGGTCAAGGCTTCTGGGACTAAATGGAAGGCATATGAAAATTATACTCATACTCTAATTATCTAATTCTAATTTTACCCCTTCAATATGCACATTTTATGTGGTTATTACCAGAAAAATTACAATTAAGGCTATTATTTCATTACTATGAAACAGTAATTGTAAAATATTTTCTGCTAAGTCAAGCATATGTAGGTAGGTTTGAGATGTTCCAGGAAGTGTACTTATTTTTCTAGATTCCTCAATGGCTAATTAAATGATACCATCTAAAAGTGGTTTATCTTCAGCTGATAAATTCTATTTACAGATTGATTTTCTCTGGAGAAGTTATACTTCCAGCTTTTTGTTTCCTTTTCCAATCACTGAGCATCTATAAATAAATTTGATAGGTATTAAATATCACTTTTCGTACAATTGCCCTAGGTACTAGTATTAATTTGTCACTATTGGGGAAAAAAAAGGATCCTAGACTTCATATGATCTATTATGTGCTTATTCAGACAAAAATTGGTATCATGTGAAAGAAAAAGATTGCTAATTAAAAGAAATGTTACTCTCATTTTATGCTACTAGGTCTTATCAAAGCCAGAATCAAGTATAAACAACCCACTATTATCACTAAGCATTTTATTATAAAGTAGAGTATAAACATATAGCTGTCTTGATACATTGAAATATGAGATAACTTTGTCCAAAAAATGCTTGGTGATAGAATATATATACATACATATGTATATATATACATACACATATATACATATATGTTTATAACAAATTAGATATTTTACTTCTATAATATTTCTGGGCTCACAATAAGAGTCAAACAAGAATTACAGAGTAATTTATACACTGTTCTTATAAAACCCAACCATAAAGTATAAAGAAATCTATTTTAGATTAGAACATATCAGAGAACTTACAGACCTATACAAACATCAGAATACAAACAAGTGCATCACTAAAAATAATGTTTCCATTTTCTTGGAAAGCTCATAGTTTTATTCAGCTATATTGGACAAAATATTCTATTTATTTTAACTTAAACATGAGAACTTGTTAAATAGAAAAAAATCTTACAGCATGGAAAAGAGCAAGATCTTTTATATTGTTCAGTTACAATATTAAGCACTTAGAAGAGTACTTAGCACAGAACAGACAATCAAAACAATTAACACCCAGTTAGATAACTAAATATGTGGAAAGAACAAGAGATTGATTGATTGCTTGATTGGGATGAAATTTATAAATCTATTTCTGAGCCCTACCTCCTCTATTATTGATTTACTGACTGGGTGAGCACTGGGAATAACTTACACATTATTAATGTCTAGTGCTTTAGTTACACAATGCTAGTTACCTCACCAGAGACCAGTTATTCAGATTGAGATATTATGAACACTAAAATTCCTTTTAAATTTAAAAAAACACATTAAGTGTATATTCACAAACTATGCACCTATATATCCATACACTTGCATATTAGTAGTATCATCTCAAACTAACCTATTGTAGTTACTGTATTTTTTCTTCTGTTTTTGTACAAGAAAAAAGTCTTTCCACTTGGAAAGCAAGGTGATTTACTGACCACTTCAAAACAAATTTGAAAGGCATTAAATATCACTTTGGGTTCAATACTTGAATTGAGAAGTAGGAAAAGTAAATGCTACTTGAATTCATTCATTACAGGAAGTTGATGGAGAGGGTTGTGTGGCACTGCAGTCTAGAATAGAATGAAGGCTTCACAACTATAACTATTCCCGTACAATAGATAATTAGTGGAATAATCATTGAATTGATATTTTGAAATACCGTATTACCCACAGTATTTGGAATACACAGATAATATTTAGAAAATACCAATTTCATATGTCACTCTGCATTGTTTCCCATGTCTTAAGAAGTAGCAAACCTATCAGTAGAAGTTTTTTAAATTGGTAAACAGCATAAAGAACTTAATTATAGTATGTAGAAAATCACTTGAGAATTAAAAATAATAATGATGATGATTGTTTAGATTCATACAAAGGATATGTGTGTGTGTGTGTGTGTGTGTGTGTGTGTGTGTGTGTGTGTGTGTGTTTTAGAATGAAGGAAAAGGAGCCCACTAGTCCAAATGGCACCAGGCCACAGAGTGACCCGGGTCACCTCTTCTAAGACACCTTCTTGAGGAGTTTGGAGTAAGAAAAAAAAAAATTGCTATGATTTTTCTAAAAATAAAACATAAAATAATAAAATAAAATGCAAAACCTTGTCAAAGAACTCCATTCATTAGATGGCTCATACTATTATATCCATGTTTTCTTGTTCAAAGTTGCTTTAAAATGGTCAAAAAAATAAAGTAATGCCACAATCAGTATCAGAGCAGTCCTTTTATGATCACAGTGTCTAATAGTAAGAGAAGTATTCACACACAAAGGGAAACAAAAAACAATTAAAATGTGTGGGCTGCTCATTGACTGAGAAAGAGTTCTTCATTGTTGATAGAAATAGATTTTTAGAAAATTAATTGTGAGGAAATGAAAGCTGTTCCCTTGGTCAAGATTGATCACCTGTGAAAATGACAGAGTCAATACCCCTGAGTTACTCAATTCCACTTTAGAATATTTAAGAGGAAAAAATGAAAGCAAACTTCATTGCAAAGCAGTAAATAAATATGAACAGGAGTTCACATTACCAAAAACTTTTACGTCCCTCTTTTAAGCTTTGAAAATTTGAGAATATAGCAAGATAGATTTCTAAAAATAAATAAATAAACATACCCAAATTATTTATTTGTAAGAATTAGGCATTTAGTTGATTATATATGATTATATATTATTTTGACAGGGACAACAAGCTGAATTCTTTTGGTTCTACTACATTTGAAAATTTCACACTTTCTACCAGCTTAGTTTTTTTCTTTTAATTCAGATCAGAATTGACTGAAAGAGACCAATGAAACAACAGCAATGTCAACAACTGCTAGGCAGGACTGGACTAGTAGAAAATAGAAGTGTGACATAGCTCAGAGACCCTTGCTGTCTTTAAGTACCACTGGAACTTCACAGTTTGGGGTTTCTAATTATTTAAAATATTGATTTGCAAAGATAGGAATAGTCTATAATACAAAAGAATAAAGGTAAACCTGAAATCCATAAGCAAAGCAAAGTCTTAGGGTTGAGTCATTATTCAAAAGTTTCTTACTCTTAAAGGCAAAGGAGCTTTCAAAAACCAAGATAGTGAATTAAGTAGCATCTATTTATTTTTTTCTGTATCTTTATTTTATATAAATTAGATTTAATTTAAAAATAGTCTTCTACTTTATGCTATAGTACTAATCATTGGAGAATTCTTCTTTTGGTAACATGTAAATATGTTCAATCAATTAAGAGCTTTCAAGAATAAGTGATTCTTCAAGCTCCTTGTCAGATTCAATCACCTATATATGCAGTAGTTAACGAGATGTAAATATATTTGTTTTGTTATACTATTAGGTCTCCCAAATGCAAATGTTACTACTGAAAAATGATTTGATCATGTAAAGCTTCATTTTCAGGATTCTTTGATACACAAAAAGCAGAGTTATATTATTGAGTGCAGAAAAAGTTAATGTGATAAATTATTTTAACTTCTGTGACACACCAAGAAAAATTCCAACATTGGTCCTTAAAAATATATTTTATTTGCAACTGTTTAGAAATATCTTTTTTCTTCATCTGTTTAGGTAAAATTGTGAGTACAAAGTGGTAAAAGTTCATTTCAGAAATTCCTTTTACTCACTTAGCAAATTTTGCTTTTCCTGTAGGGGCACAACTTTAAAAATACTGTCCCAAAGACTGCCACTTGACGATTAGAAACTTTAACTCATTTTTCATTTATAATACTCTTTGACTGTTTTTACCTCTCCTCTTTACTATTAACAGCAAATTTTAAACTCACTAAACAGTGTGAGATTTACACACACTCATGTTAAAAACAAACCAACAAAAAATCCAGAATAATGGTCTTACAAAAGCACTTACTTTCCTTTTTCTAGGAAAAAAGGGAATGACCTGCCATTCATTTTCTACTGCAAATTAGTTTACCAGGTGCACATTAGCAAGCTTTTTTCAATTCATTTTGTTCAATCCATAGTTCCTTCTTATGATGCTAAGCATTGTTCTGATTAAAAGCATAACAAATAGTAACCCTGCTCAACCCCTATGTACTATTTCCCCTGTTAAACACATCTACCGTTATTTCGGAAGAGAAGGTAAAACGGAACAGGCTCTTACCAGAGAGAGAGAAAAAACAATTCGTTCAGCCAGATCCAGCAGTGCTCTGTGCAGCCTGGCAGCATGAGTGATCCTTGGGGCTCACACAAAAGCGAGATAATTGGCTCTCAATGAAGAGATGTAAACATCCATCATACTGGCACTGGGGCTGGAACTGAACGCTACCTCAGCTGTTCTATGTACTCCGACTGGAAGATGATGTCACGAGCATCAACTGGGTGTACTCTCATTGGCTTCTGTTACCTGGAATCATGTCTTAACCCTAAACTGTCAGCTACAAATTGAAATGCTCATTTCTGTAACTCCCTCCGATTGAAACAATCACAAGCTGGAAATACTCCATATACCCCAAATATACTTTGAACTATTTATCTGAGTAAGTAATTAAAATCTGTGAGGAATTTTAATTCTCAAATGCCTTTAGAAAAAAAATAGTACTTTATAAAGGTATTTCAAAGAACAAATGTCACGAAGAAAAAAGTCAATGCGATCACAGCACTTGGAGTTTAACATTCCCTAATTACTGTGCAAGGATCACAGAAGCCTGCTCTAGGAGATTTAAGAAAGTAAAGTAGAGAAAAATTGCAGTATAGACACTTGTACAGTAGAGCTCACAATCAATTTGGCCAAAAGCAGTTATCTGTATTTTTCAACCTACTAGAAATACAAAAAAGGGTCATGCATTTTACTTTCTGAATGTTAAATAGTGTCTCTAAAGTTTGGTGCAATGAAGCTCAATGTATGAGATATTAAAAACATAATGTTAGTAAAACAATCATGTTAAATATTGTTTTTTAACAGGAGTATTTTATAAGTCACTGACTCTATAGACAATCCCCTTACAGTCATTGAAAGCTACTTTATGATATAGTGTTCCTCCCTTTGGACATAAATGGAGAATAATTATCCTTCTCTCACCTTCTATCTTGACAAATGCCTCAGATTTCTCCCCAGGCTTATGTCCACTGGGAGAGGAGGATAATGGGCTAAGCTGGTTGCAGCAGTTTACTGCCAGAGGAACAAAACTACAATCACCTTGAAATATACCCCAGCTTTCCCCACCAAAAGGAGCTGTCACTGGCATCCCTGGGAGATGCAAGAATCACCAGAGCTATTCAATGACCAAGCTCCTTCTAAATCCAGGGCCACTATATCCCAGGGCAAGCCTTTTGAAAGCTGTGCAGCTCAGCATGCAAACAGTACAAGCACCTGGGAAAGAGTAAAGAAATTTGCTTCATTCCTTTCACATCAACAGTGCCCTTGTATGCCTTTAAGTTGCTTCATTTTCTTCTGAAAAATGGATTCAGGGCCAATACGTGTTAGAATCCTCCCCATTTTTCCAAAGACAGTACATTATGCTTTTGGGATGGCTTCAGAGAGAATGTTAAAAGTTAGTTCTACATGAAAAGAAACTTTCATTCTCATCTCAAGTTCTCATTTTATGATCAATCATCACAATTGTTGTTTTAAATAGAAAATTAGTGTGTGAGATAGAGTATGAATTCCAGAATAGGACTCAAAAATCCAGCCTCCAATATCTTCTATATGTAAGAATATTGAGACTGTGATGTTTTCTATGCAAAGCAAAATATTACCCACAACAAGCATTAATACAGGGATCAGATGAGGCAATGTATGAAACTTTGTTATGTATAAAAAAATTGCATACTATAAGATACAACAAATTCTATTATTATATAAAAAATCAAGTATGATAGTTTCATTGATATTTTGGAGATTTAAAATACAGTTTTTAATTCAGTATTCTCAAAATAATGAAAGAAGAAATATTGTCATATATTTGAATCAGAAAATAATGTTACAAATCAGATTTATAAAACTGAATTACTCATTCTGGTAGTTTTTTGAAGCTGGTTCCTGTCATAGAATTATAGAATCATATTACTTAAGTATAAGAAAAAGGTAGACTTAAAATTATCTGTGAGGGGGCTGGGGATATAGCCTAGTGGCAAGAGTGCCTGCCTCGGATACACGAGGCCCTAGGTTCGATTCCCCAGCACCACATATACAGAAAACGGCCAGAAGTGGCGCTGTGGCTCAAGTGGCAGAGTGCTAGCCTTGAGCGGGAAGAAGCCAGGGACAGTGCTCAGGCCCTGAGTCCAAGGCCCAAGACTGGCCAAAAAAAAAAAAAAAAAAAATTATCTGTGAGGATGTACTTGTATTCACCTATTTCTGCCTAAAATACAGGAGTTTAAATGGAAATGTATATAGAAAAATATTAATTCTAATCCAAAGTGACATAAAACTGAATTACATATCAAAAAGATGAATTTGGATAATGGTAGACAAATGATAAAGCCAGGGACAGATCAGTGCTAAGAGGATATGTCATGGAGAAAATAATTTATAAAATAAAATATGCTCTTCCATTTCATATATTTTATAAAATATTAATGATATAAATATTTAATACTAAAGATAGAAAAACTAAGTTATGTCCTGTTGCACATAAAAAACATGCTCATATATACCATTTAGTTAATTTTAAATATGTATTCTTGAGATCATAATTCACACAAATTTAATTATTTTCACTTAAAAATAATTTCTATGACACATACAACAGACCTAAATAATGGAACACACCGGGTGCCAGTGGTTCATGCCTATAATCCTAGTTACTTAGGAGCCTGAACTTTTTTTTTTTTTTTTTTTTTTTGCCAGTCCTGGGCCTTGGACTCAGGGCCTGAGCACTGTCCCTGGCTTCTTCCCGCTCAAGGCTAGCACTCTGCCACTTGAGCCACAGCGCCGCTTCTGGCTGTTTTCTGTATATGTGGTGCTGGGGAATCGAACCTAGGGCCTCGTGTACCCGAGGCAGGCACTCTTGCCGCTAGGCTATATCCCCAGCCCAGGAGCCTGAACTTTTGAGAATTGTAGTTTGATGGTAGCCTGAGCAAGAAAGTCTGTGAGGCTCTGTGATCTCCAATTAGCTTCCCAAAAAGCTGGAAGTAGATATTTTGATCAAGTGGTAGAATGCTAACCTTGAGCAGAAAAAAACTCAGGTATAGCCTCTAGCCATGAGTTCAAGCTCCAGAATCAACACCATCACAAAATAATGGGACAAAGTTAGGACAGAGATATAATATTCCTGATGCTCCATCCATATTTTGTATAAACTACTCTGATTCTATGCAAAATTCATTAATAAATAATCATCTTAGTACAGGATTCTGATTTTTATTAAAATTTATAAATAAGACTTTTTACGACTTTTTACTTCAATGTTTGTGTATTACATAAGATGGCATGATGCTACTGAATCAGTAATTCGTATATTTTAATAAGGCATGCTCATTACATAAGAAGATAATTTTATATTTAAAATCTTATATTTAAAGTTTAATTTTCTAAAATGAGGACAAAGAAAACATGCTAATTATATTACTGTTAGTCTATATGAATGAATGGATAGACCTTTCACTCACATATTGTTAAAGCAAATAAAAAAATTGCCAAAATTCAATAGCACATATTTTATGCTTTTAAATAATTATATGCATATATTCATGGAGATTTCAGAAAAATATAATGGATAATATGAGAATTTAATTTTGTTACAGTAGTACATTAAACATAAAGACAGAAAAAATTGTATCATTTTAATGATACAATTAATGAAATTAATGAGGAGTGGAAGTTATGTTTCTAGTGATTAGTTGGTAGTGATTTCTTAGGAATGGTAGAGACACTAATGCTCAGACCTTTCAGTAATTTGTTGACAGTCTCTTCTAAAATTTAACAATACTTCCACATCAGCCTGAACATGTGTGTATATGTGCGTGTGTGCGTGAGAGAGAGAGTCCCAAACAATGTTTACTTTATGTAAAAGTAGAAAATATGCCAATGAAAATGATTTCTACTACATAAGAATATTATTAAAATTTTGACCCTATTATAGAAATAAAAATCCAAAATTAGAAATGAAAAACAATTAGACCTCCAAGAAAAATAAGAAAACACAATATCATTGGCTGAATAGTATTTTCAATATACACATATTGAAAAGTATAGATGTATTTCACCAGGATACTGAAAAACAATTAGTCTCATTAAAACACACACACACACACACACACACACACACACACACACACTCTACATTTTAGAACCTATTGACATGGGATCACAACAAAGTCCCTTAACTCTAGAGGCTAGCTAGCATTTATGAGTTCTGAAGACTATAGCATATATTGATTCTAATGGTTTGTAAAGGTTTAATGTAAGAAAAAAAGCCACATATAGAAATCAATGTAGGCTTTACTTTTATAAATTAACATTAGTCCATATTTTATGATAACAAGATCATTAAATCTATAGCAATATTTTTGGTAGGTTGAGTAGATATTTTATATTTCAAGAAAGTACATCATTACAATGTTCTCACTATACTGAAATACTATATAATTCCCAGAAGCTGAAATCATTGCAATATTAAATTGCCTGACAATCATTTCAGTTACATCAGTTTTGTGGTTAGACAAATTATTTATATTATCAAAACAAATCAACACTAGAGGCTAATTATACTGGAGAATACTGCATTTTTTCAATGTGCATATTAATAAGGCTTAGGTTAACACTAACTTCAGAAGAAATGAACATGTCCTTCAGGTGATAATTTATATGAAGAACTTTGGAATTTAAATAAGTTTTAAACTGTTATGAAAGGGATTAGTTACTTTGTGTAAGTAGAATTATAATACAGCTTTTTACTTTGTCTTGCAGGATCAACTGGCCCATTACCTAGCTATCCACAAGATGGCAGCTCTGATTATTTGGCAACTAATGATCTAAGTTAACTAAAATACCATTTTTAACAAATACAATATGTAAAAGTATATTGCTAACTTAAGTGTATGAATGTTTATTGTGAGGTAGATATTTAACATAAGGAAAATAGATGGTGAAAAATAGATATCAAGTAAAATAGCAAATATTTAATTCATCTTAAAATATTTAACTTCAAAACATGGAATTTTTGCTAGTATCCAAATATATCATCCCAAACATACTTCAGAAATTAGTCTATATGAATCTGTTTTAATTTCTTTTCAACTTGCTTTTAAAATACAGTAAATTTTAAAACATAAAGGTGACTATATAAAATAACTTACTAGGGCAGAGATATTTATGAGTCCTATTTTCAGTTTACTAAATTCTAAATCTAACTCAATTCCATAAGAATACCTATTTATTCCCTTCACTGAATTACTTTTATGTACCTCATCAACCTCAGTCATTGTTTTGTAACATCCACTCTAAATCAATTGTGTCATATCTTTAGTATATTATCTTTATTTCTGTTTCTAGTACAGATAATTTTTTGAAAAGAGATCAAATTATTATGCCATAGTGCCTTTCTTCTCTGAGAATGAATAGTCCCACGAAATTTAGCTATATTTATGTGGCAGTAAATTTCACCCTGGCAAAGAAAATAATTCAATATGAGTGAAGAAATGTTTGCCCTCTTCTCAGTTGAAGAAATATGAGTTCTGAGAACTGAAGGTAAGATGTTTATGGTATTTTAATGACTCCACAGCCTACATGCAAACTGAAAACATTAACCTAGTTTTTAAAAGAGCCTTTAATATATACATGATAATGTGTTTCAGCAGGTTTCCTCAAATTAATAGGACATCATGATGTGTTTTTATCATTTCCTATGAGCATAGGTATATTCTTTGTTCAAATACTGCTCCTTTATTAGAGATGTTTGCTTACTTCCTTAGAAACATATTTTGGTTTTTTTCTTGTTCTAAAATTTTACAACTACATTGATTCATTGGGCTTTTTTTGTGGTGGCAGTCTGCTGTTATTCCAGGTAGATCAAATTAAGTCTTACTACCTCCATCTTGACAAAGTATAGACAACACAGTCCTCAACAATCTTTGGAAATTCTTTAATATTTTTCTGAATAGTACTCAAATACAATTTTTTCTTCTACAAGATAATAGAGGGTAAAATTTTTCTTCAAATACATACACACTTATATATGAAATACTGTAAATGATTACTGAAATGTTGATCTTCACGTCTATTGGCACATGCTATCTATGCCTTTGTAGTAGACAACTCCTCAATTCACTCAAAGAAATATAAATTATCAGAAGTAGGAACAGGTTTATAAAACAATGAAGAAAAAATATCAGCACAGATCAGAATGTTGACTTAGCATTGGGCAGGCACTATGATTAACATCTTGCATTAATTATTTGTTTTATTTTGTAACACCATTGCAAAATAGGTCAATGGTAAGATATTTTTAAAGATCTCTTAGGTTTACACTACAAGTCAGTAATTTTAACTGTATCTACTCATTTGAAACTCGTGTGGGAAATGCCTTACTGTAGGGCTCTAAGCGGCTCCAGTAAGAATCACTGAGGGTGGAGGATGGAGGACACTGATACTGTCTTCTGGTCTTCCCTACCTGGGAGCCAAGGTTTTAGAAATGCAGCATCATTTTTCATTAAAACACTTTGTTTTTTCTTTTTCTTTTTCTTTATTATCTTTAAGTAGCTCTACAAAAGAATTGACATTTAACAAATCAGTTTATGAATACAATTCATGTTGATCACTGTCACCCCTTTCAACATTCTCCTACATCCCTTTTCTACCCACCCCTTCCCTCTCTTTTCTTAATTTTGTAAGATGTACTGCATTCTCCTCACCTCCTTTCCCTCTTAGTTGGTCAATCCTTCTCCTCTCCTTCACCCCACCCAATCCCTTTCAAGTACCTATTTTCTGGCATTTATTTTGTAGAACTTTGACTTTTTAAGGAATTACACTATTTGAGTTCTTCCTTGAATTTATCATTAAAAAAAAAAGAACACCTAAAATGAAAGCTGTACAGGAAGCAGAGTCATACAATAAGAGGAGACAGAATGGAGGAAAAATCTAGGCCTCTTGCCTAGGTAGTTAGAAGAGGAACATGAAGTAAAGCATTTTCTTGTAGAATGTCTGTCGGAGTTGAGGAAGACAACAGGGAGACTGGCAGAGAGTGAGCTACCAGTAGAAACACAAGCTTGGAATTCGGTGGCTGGCAGTTCCAGGTGTCAGGAGTGCAAGTCTCAAGGGAGGCAGGACGATATCTACTGTGCATTGAGGGACATGGGCATAGGAACTATTTCTGTTCATGATTTGGCATGAGTTACTCCATATTTGGACCTGAAACATTACTGATTTTCCGTCTAAATGTATGTACTCTTCAAAGACTTGGGATGCATTTAACCTCAATAACTCAGAGAATGGCATCTTAATAGATTATAGCACTAAAAGGTATCAGTATTTGGGGAGGAAACTACTCAGTAAAACACCGCTATGATAGAAACAAACACCTATATACTGTATAACTCTGTCATTAATTGAATTCTATTCATAAACAACCTTTATGCCTGAGATCTCTATAAACTTTATATACCAATTGTACTTGCTCAAATATATACCAATGCCAGTAGTCTCAGAATTCACCTTTAAGCATCATTGTGATAAAGTGGGTTTTAATTATTTCTGATGACAGGGTGATATTTTGCTTTTGGGGCTTTGGTAATGAATTGCACATAGCTATGTGTGTAACTAATCTATTAAATAAGAAATTTTAGATATTTGAAAATTAGTATTGAGCAACATATTGATATTATAAAATAATTCAGTTATATAATATTTCATATTTAGTAGTTTTTTTAGTATAAACAAGTTATTTTTCTTTTCATTTGAGGTAAAGAGATACATATACACATAAATTATATCTATGCTACATATGTATATACTTCACATATAAAATATATTAGGTATAATATGATATGTTCTTATATATTATATATGGCAATTATATTAGTTTTGTGTCATTATCTATCATCAACAGTTATTTTTTCAATTATTCATTTTAATCTTGTATTATTTGAGGGTTTTTGTCTAAAACCAGACTAAAAAACTTGGTAATTAATACTAGCATTCTAACAACAGAGCCATACCTCCAATCCTTATTTAAGGTTTGTTAAGTTTCAGAACTTTCTTTTCTTTAACAATCCTAACTAGAACAAATTTTCTAAATTCTGTTTTTCCCAATGTTATTATTTTTCCTTTTCATTCATCTATCTTAGTACTTTGTTTTATATTATTTAATATTACATAATGTATTTCCTCTTATATTTAACCTGTACACATTACAGATAGAATTACATGTTTTAACACAGTAGTAGAATAGAATAATTTTTTCTTATCTCCCTTACTCAAGAAATGACTGGTTATTGTTCTTCTAGCCATTTATTTTAAAGTAATTTAAGTTGTTTACACTCTATGTGGACATTGAAGGAAGACAACACAAATTAATGATCTGAGACAAGATCTTGGTTGACTGTTGCCAAGAACCCATGATTCAACTTAATCCATAAATTAATCAAGGGTAAACAATTACTCTAAATGTTGTAAGATCTTTATGGTTTGACAAGACAAATAACAAATAGTGTAACTAAAGCCTCTAGTGATTGACATATTTATCTCTTTCTTCTTCTCTTCTCTTCTGTTCTGTTCTCTTCTCTGCTCCTCTCTCTCTTTCTCTATCTCTCTGTTCCTTTCCCTCTGTTTCTTTCTTTCTCCTCCCTTCTTTTCCCTTCCTTTCTTTGTTTCTTCTTTTCTTTTTGTTTCTTCCATCATTGATGGATTTATTCAACAGGGGCTACATGCTGTGGACAGAACCCAGACTTAGCATAACTATGTCAGGAGGGTAAGAAAGACCAAAGATAATATTATTGTATCCAGGCCTTCAAAACTAAGGAACAAAAGGATGGCTGCCTATGTTTTATACATTCATATGTTTTGTATCTTTTGTATATACTACAAAACATTTCTGAGGATTCTTTACTCTTCCATTTATGAGAAATGTTTAAGCTATAAGAACACAGAGATTTCTCCTTATAGATAAAGGGAAAATCTATGACATACAACATATAAACCATCTAGCACTGAGTAAATAGACAATAGTGGTTACTTGTGATTTGTTTCATATTTTCATGTATTTTCAAGTGTATCAACTATGTACTCAGGGCAATGCATTTAACATTTCAAAGAAATAGTTTTGTCTAATGTATCAATGCTGTTGTGAAACTCATAATTATCATCTAACAGCCATCAATGAGAAAATTTAAGGCAGCAGAGCATAAGTATAACAAAACATGTTCCATGGTTTCTAAAAGTAGACTTAGTTTTAATTAAACAATAGTCCCACAAATTCAATTCTACATATGAACCATCTTAAACTCTACTTATCCATAACAGAAATGAGTTCTCCTTTTGTCTTCTTCGCTTTCTCCATTAGTGAACAAATTTTGTGAAAGGTAGCGAGAGAAAGCTAACAAATCAGAGTGCAGATTTCTCATTTACTGGCATTACTTCATTGCACAATTGCAGAATGAAAGGAGAAAGGCTTGTGACACTAGCTACATAACAGTTAATTCTTTTAAAAAATGAAGTGAAATACTGCACCGCAAATGTAAATTAGTAATCTCACAAATATGTTTGCAGTGAGAAGTGTTCAGGGTTAAAAACAGAAAAATGATATCTAACTTTGAGATGATTCTCATTCTTCATAGTCGGTGTTCACCTGAGAGTTCATTGCTTAGATCCAAGGTCCTAGGCTTCCCACTGAAGTTAGAATTTACCTGTCTCTTTAGAGACTAAGATAAATCTAATCTAGTCTTCCAACCTGCCCTCTCCAACCACCTAGTGCTTAAACAACTTTCTCTCTCTTTCTCTCTCTCCCCCCACCATGTGCCAGTGTATGTTTTGCCTTTTTTTCCCACATTATGTTTGTGTAGAGTTTAAAATTCCATTAGCAAAAACCTGAAGTTCTAAGGATTGCTCCAGTCAGAAAGATGCTTATATTCTTTCTGTCCGTTTTGCTAGTAGGTGCTAAATGTGGACCTATCTTTTCACGGCCTATGGGGAACTTAAAATTGGTCAGAATCTGTGTTTCAACCTATAGCCCATCTAGACTGCTTGTGAACTGTTTCCAGGAAGTGTGATTTCTAAATGGGTACAATGCTCCACAATGTTTGTTTGTTTTTTCTTTGACAAGTTTAAAATAAAAGTTGTAATATTCTGAATCAGTTAACTCAAGCACTTGCTGCATGAGGTGAGGCTCTGTTCAAACCCCCAAAGGCACTGTGTGGAACCCCAGAATACAAAACCAAAAACAAGGCCAGAGGGTTCTACAGTCATGCTTACCAGGGAGGTTGGGTGTAACACTACAAGCCAATCACTGAGCAGATCACCCTGAGAAGAGGCAACACAGGGGAGGCATGAAGTGGGGGAGGGGAGATTCTAGAAGACCACAGCAGATAGAATTTTGCCTCTTGCCTGCAGGTAAGGAGTGTCCTGAGTAAGGGGATGAGAAGTGCTGATTGCCAGGCTCAAAACCTCAGTCCCAGTGGTTGGTTAAAGACTGTGGTCAAAAGATTAGCTCAGGGGAAGCACCTAGCAGGAATTTCTGAGGCCTGCATCTTGGGACCTGGAGCTGAGGGAAAGGACAGCAAGGTGAAGGCAGAGGAAGAAGAAGCAACTTCAGGTGTATGTGGCAAATATCTAAGCCAAATAACACACACACACACACACACACACACACACACACACACACACACACACACACAGAGTTGTAAATAGCTACAGAAGAATAAAAGAGGAATAAGGAGGAAAAGAAACAGAAGGAGAAAGAAGGAGAAGGAGAAGAAAAGAAGAGGAAAGGGCAAAGAGGAGGAAGAAGAAGAAAAAAAAAATCCTGAATCCTTGGCAAGTTCCTCCTATAATCGGCCCCCAAGCCCTACTCTTTCTTTTTCCATTGATGTGGAACAAGTAATCATAGTGGGGCCAGGAAAGGGGGGGGGGGCGGTTAGGAATGACCAAGGACACAGTACATGAGGGTTTGATACCACAGCAGGCTGAACAAGGAGATTCAGAGTGTGTCAAGACATTCTCTGTGCTCAACTCCAGCTGACTACAACAGCAGAGTGACTCATGGAAGATGATCCCGAGGCAGTAATGGTGGCAGAGGCAATATCCTTTCTTACCTATATTTACATGTCCCATCTGAAACCTGTAACCCATTAGGACCCAAAGGCTCTCTGGTCACATTTCTGGGCTGCAGTGCTCTGTTCTGAGGCTCAAAGATCCTGCATGGCCTGTCTTGGAGAGATTTCCACTGCTCTTTAAAGCTGGGCTGCCCAGAATTCTCCCCTAATTAGACATCTGCTGCTGGGGTTGGGTGGAGCCTCTTTAGGATACAGGTGTGTGGACTGGACCCATTAGAAAGCTATTGTCTTGAATAATAATGGGTATTTGGGGAGGAGATTTAAATTTCCTGGTTTCCCTTTCTGTAATATGCCAAGGTTTTACTATCTATTTAGTCTTCTGCTTCCTACAGCTCTCAAGGACCTCATATTCTCTCTTCCTTTAAGCTTTTGCAAACCAGTTTGAGCTGCTCATGTAGCTCCGTGTTTAAAGTCCGTTCTTCGTATAAAATATAAGCAAGAACAATAAGCTTTACTTTAAAAATATGAACTTTCTGGTGGTTCAGGCGGCATTCTCAGATTGATCCTATCACTACAAAATTTAGTGCTCTGTTTACAAATATTTATAGGGTTATGGGTAGCTAGGACCTTGTAAAATTAAAGTTTCAGCTTTCCTTGAGGCAAAAAAAAAAACAGCTCTACAGATTCATATAAGGGCATATACTGGCTTTAAAACACAGGACAATCATGTTGGTATTTTCACAGAGATTGAACATACACTCTTGAAATAAAGTTGTTGTTTTTCACAGTAAGTTCTTAACTAAACTCAAATTGTATATTTAAATCGTGTATCTGTTTTGTGCTTTCAGCAACAGCAGTACCTACAAAATAATATGCTATAAACCAACTGTACAACTGGGGGTAGGGGGAGGGAATTGGGGAGGAAGGAAAGTGAGAGAAAAATGAGGGAGGAAGTAACAAGGTGGACAAGTAATGTATTCACTATCTTATATATGAAACTGTAACAGCTTTGTATAGCAACTTGACAGTAAAAATTAAATAAAAATAAAAATACATGTTCATGAGAATAAATAAAAAGGTATGGTTTTACTTAATTCACATTACTTGTATGGGTTCTGTACTTGAAGGACACAAGTCTACAATTTGAGTAAAGTGCCTAGTATAATAAAAACCATCTATAGATGTAATTGACTGAAGCTTCCTACAAAACAGAATGTGTGGTTATATGGGGCTATATCAGAAAATAATTTCAAGAAGATGGTCTTGGAAAGTCATCTATAGGAAAGTTCAAAAGGAACAATAAATTTCTGCTAATACAAATGTTCTAAGGCTTCAAAAAAAGTTCACTATAATGACAATTTTAGTTAATATCTAAAGGTTGATGCCACTGGAAAATAATTCAAATGTACTTGCCTACCAACAGATTGTGGCTTCATAAAGTTGATCTGTTAGGAAAATGGGGAAGCAATAAAGGAACAGACCAGACTCTCCCTTTCCACAGGCAAGGGCTGTTTTGTGAGGCACAACAGCAAGGCACAGCAACCTCTTGCAAGAATGGAGGTTGTGGGAGGAGTTGGGGTTGGAGTTTGGCTTTTATGGGGTCTGAGCACGGGAGAGAGATATTATCAAAAAGGCTACTAGGGCTGGGGACTTTTTTCTTTTCTTTTCTTTTCTTTTTGTTTTTTGCCAATCCTGGGGATTGGACTCAGGGCCTGAGCACTGGCCCTGGATTCTTTTTGCTCAAGGCTAACACTCTACCACTTGAGCCACAGCACCACTTTTGGCCGTTTTCTGTATATATGGTGCTGGGGAATTGAACCCAGGGCTTCATGTATATAAGGCAAGCACTCTTGCCACTAGGCCATATCGCCAGCCCAAGGTGGGGACTTCTGGTTAGGCCCATAATGGAATGTTGGTGTCAAGGCTGAGGTAGAACTGCCCTGCCTACAGGTCTGGGCCCACCTGGGGTTTTGCCTGATGTCTGTATGTACCTGAGATAATAGGGCAGATTTCAGGCCTTCATATTCCATCTTTATATGCATAAGATTAGGCCAAGAGGGTAGAGGTAAGTCCTTCAATATCTATACTGATTTAAAGTCACTTTCAGACTTGTTCTCTAATTCACTGACTTAAATTCGAGAGTTTTCTGTTTTCTTTTTTTTGGAATGGAGTACAAAGTATTATGTGGGAATTCAATAGCAAGATACAAAGAGGCCACATTTTGAGAGGTCGAATTGAGAATCTTTATTAGAAAACCAGACACTGCAGGTGGACAATATCCCCCCAAAACTTGCAGTACTGAATATGTTTAACACTGAAAGAAAACTGAGCCATAAGTGTAGGAGAGCAAAGGAAAAGCAGAAAAAACATCTCAAGAAACCAGATCAGGTCCAATGGAGAGCCGAAGAAGGATACCATGGTGACATGAGAAGAGTCAGGAGGCATGAGGCATTGTGCATAATGGCACCTGAGCTGGTTGGGAACTGAATAGGGTCATTGTCAAGGGACAGGGTCACAGGGAGCTCTAGAGTTTCTTGAGTTCATGTCACAGGACTGGCAGATCCAGCAACCTATCTAAGTCCTTGCCCGTCTCTGTAGGAGTTCAGGAAAGCCCATCACCTAAGGGTGGGACTTCACCTTCATCCACCAAGTAAACAAGATGGCACCAGTTAAACCCAATTCCAGATCATCCACCATGTTGCCAAGATGGTGCCAGTTGGACTCAATATAATTATTTCAAAACCTTAAGGCCTTGGGCTTACTAGGAAAGTGATTTATTCCTTGAACCACACTTTAGCCCCTTTTGTATTTTACTTATTTTTCAGATAAGGGCTGCTTATTGTCCAGAACCAAAGTCAACTGTGCTCCCTATCTCTGTGTGGATTACTGGCACACACCAACACACCCAGCTTCACAGAGCTTTGTACATAGTAGAGTGAATGGCAAGTGGTTCACTTCTTTCACCTTTTTAGATTTACTTTTTTCAGACAGACGAGCATGACAGGCCCAAGAAAATTTAAAGGAAAGGATTCTATTACTAAAAACAGTTGCATGGTGGAAATTTGGAGATTTTACTTTAAACTGATACTAGGCATAAACCATTCTCTCCCCAACCTAGATGGTCTTCCTGAGTACTTTCTTTAATTTTAATTTAATGCAAAAACAAGCATATTATTATAGCTAGACACCTATGATCCTATTTTTTCTTTTTTTTTTTTTGGTGGACTGTATCAAGGTAAACATTGAATAATCTACTCAGTGCAACTCCTTTACAGACAGAAGCCTCCAATTTAAACAGTTTTTATAGTACAGAGTATTTTCTTAGGACCTCATAAAGCAAACTGAATTACCATCATCATTTATTTTTCTTCCTACTTGTCTGTATTTGTCATCAATGTCCACAGTTGGGACCAATATTTGAGAAAAAAAAAACTTTTAAAGAAGGAAGACTTATCTTGATTCACAATCTCAGAGGTTTCTCTCCACTGAGGCAGGGTGGGCATGGCGGAAGAGAGCAGATTATACCATGGTACCCAGGGATCAGAGGGAGAAATTTAATGCTACAAGTTTCTTTTTCTTCCCCTTTCATACTGTCTAGACCTCCAGCCTGAGTGGTTTTGTGCACATTCAGTACAAGTCTTCCTCTTTAGTGAATTCTCTCAGGAAATATCTTTGCAGACATAGCCAGAAGTTTACTTTATTAATCTTTTTCATCTATCATCTATCACATCTAATAGAATAGACAAGAGCATTCAGCATAAAGCAGAGATTCTTGGTGTCGATGATCTTCTCAGCCCTGTTGTTTTATTCCATTGTGAAGAGTAAGTTGTCTACCTGGGATGAAAAGTATCACCTAACTTCTTCTAAGACCGAGCCATAATTGAAATCTAACTCAATGGGTTCTTAATGTGATTAAAAAGAGACATGCATAATGTAAAATATTTAGACCATTAGGGTTTGCTAAGTGCTTAAAGAAGGGATGGAATCTAACTGTGATGACTCATACTTGTAATCCTAGTTACTAAGGAGGCCACCAGATTAAAGCTGGTATGAGGAGAAATGTTCTGGAGATTTCATCTGCAAAATAACCCTCAAAAAACTAGAGCTGTGGCTCAAATCGTAGAGCATCATGATCAGGCAAATACTCGTAAAGCAAGAAGCCATTATTTCAAACATTGGTACTAGAAGGAAAAAGTGGATTTTTCTTCAAATGTTCATATAATTATTTCCTTGGAAATAGATAAAATTTATATTCCATTTTTTTATTTCATTAGAGAGCTTTTATATTGAGCAACAGTGATAGCCAGTGACCCATGAGCACCAGAATCAGTAGGGACAATGGAGTAAATGCAACGGGTAAAACACAACATTTTTCTCAGAAGTAGCTTCTAAAACTAGTTGTAGCTATTTAGAAATATGTACAACTTTCCTGTGCAGAGTACTGGCTTGCTAAATTTTCATTTAATTCATTTGACATTTTAAGAATTGGTGAGAGTCTGTAGCTAAACACATATAAAAATCACATTGATTTTATCTTCCTGCAGTCTACAAATACTGATGACCTCATATAAGCCAGATACTGCATTAGCTGTTATGCTACAGGATTGGACATGAGTCATACTGTGATTTCAAAAAAAGTTTCAATCAATGGAGTGCTTATAATAATAAAATATAGCAGACCAATTTTGTTATGGGTCAGTTAGGATAAACTTAAGTTTATCTACAAGGCTGACAGACCTATATTTCTGTTTCCTGCTTGAATTAATGAAGAAGAGAAAAATTGGCAAGCTATTAGAAACAATTTCCCAAGAAAAGCAACTTTTATGATATATAATTATGCCATGACTGATTCAGACCAATATTTTGTGACCTGTGTTTCCATAGTACTCGATTGATTTTCAATATGCACAACCAGGACCAAGAGGCTTATCAAGACACTCAAGTACCTTCTGAATCATCTCGGATTGATTAGATGTAATAGAGTTCATGATTAATTGAGAGCATTCCAGAAGTGTGCTATACTTTAGGGTTTCATTCTGTGCTGGAAAAGAGTTGAACGATAAATGAATAGGACCTGTAATATAAATGAAGCAAGTCCTTAACATACCCCATGCCAAGCTTAAAATCATTCAGGGATTCTTCTTCTGAAAGGAGAGATGGGAATTTTCTGAATTCAATTTAGAATTCTGCTGTATTCTGACCCTACTCTCTCTAGTCTTACTTTGCATTAACATGCTTAATTCACTCATTCTTTCTCTACCACAGATGACAGGTTTTATTGCCGTAATTCCCTATGTGACAAGGCCTAATAATATATCTAGACAGCTTTTTTTCTATCTTAATGTTCTTAACCAATTCTTTTCATGTTATTTCTTTTGCTAACAATTTGTAACACTTGGATCTATTATTCGCGTATAATCTTTTACCCACAGGGACTTTATATGCTTTCTATTCTATTAAAGTATTCTTCTACAAACTCTCCTCTTCTTCATCAAGCTATGATCTTCATCCTTGATAAGTTATCCTTTTTTTTTTTAAAGGAAGTCATTTTAGCCTCATCAGTTAAATCAAATCCCTATTACCAAATTAAATCTCATACCCTGATAACTCTTTGGTTACAATTACCATTGAAGTGGGTTTATTTCTATGGCTGTACTATAGAAAAAAATGTCCTTGGACAGGAGGTATACTGACTACTTTGGCTCACTGGGTTACAGACACAATGCTTTTTTATAGATTAATATGCTTGCCTATATACTTCTGTATACTTTACAAAATATACATACAAGTGCATAGCCTTTAGAAGGATACTGATAAATCCTATTCTTATTATCATTATGTAGTTGTACAAAGAAGTTACCATCCTACAAAATAGTTTATGAGTCAATGCATTTTGATTGATATCTTCATCATTCTCCCTCATCCATCCCAACCTAACTCAATCTCCTCAATTTTCATAATTATCCTATTTTGGAAAGTTATTTCAACCTGAGTTCAGAATTAGATGAAAAGAATTTAGTATATTTTATACCACTGGATAAAATCTTTTACCAATTGTAAGTAGAGTAGGTGAGGAGCTGTGGTGTTCTGTCAGGTTTTATTCCTTTGTTTTTCGTTACTTATCCATTCTTTGTTTTTCACTTTTCTAAATTATGTGTCCTATTTGTAACTGTATTGATATTCATGTTTAAATAAATTTGAATAAATTCTGCTAAAAATGTTTATTGAAACTCAATTTTTGACCCATTGGATTTGTATAGGGAATAAGTTTGCTATTCATTGTGACATTATTTACAGCATATTGTATTATATATTTTCTGTAAAAATAATGACTTTTACTTTCTCTATGTACTGGTAAATTGTATTTTCAAAAGTAATCTGGGGTTTATAAGAAACAATATAATGTGTCGTGCCAAATGTGTAAGTCTATGTTTCAGGAAAGCCAAGTGTTATCCTAAATCTTAAATTAATGTTTGTATTTATTGAATCTTAATAGTTGCAAGTGATCTTTTTAATTTAAAGCTATCTTTTCCAAACTTTTTGTGTGCCCAGAGCAGTGGCTCTGGTTTGGAGTTGCAACCTTGGACAATCAGGAGGTGGAGATCAGTCTAGAGTATTGCAACTTGAGGACATTGGGGAAGATAACATGGGGTATGGGAAAGATAAAGTTTAGAGCCCACTCTATGTGAAAAATAACATAAGAGCCACAAGCACTGAGGTGACAGAGCTAACTCAAGTGGTAAAGTACTCATAAAACAAGTAGAAAGCCCTGAATTCAAAGCCCAGCACCAACAGAAAAAAAAAAGTACCAAAATATTTTGTGTATGTATTGCTTTGTAGTAACTCAATGGAACATGAATAATTGAATTATAAAATAAAATTGAGAGCCACATTTTCCAAATAAAACCTAAGTCAATACAAAGGCCTGTGCTAGAAAACTATATTTAAATACAGAGCAAAGATTAATAGGCTTTTGAGGGAATTGGGATATTTGTTGGTTATTGAAGATAAATTATTTTTTAGGCATTACCACAGCTGGGCGTCTTTTCTTATGAAATAGAATTCATTGGTTTATACAGACATGTCTATTGCAAATAGCAGTGCAGTTCCTGAGTAGTTCTGATGTAAAATTTCTCAATAAAATATGAGTAAAACAGCCATAGTTGGGCTTATACTTTCAAGGGTTTTTTTTTGTTTGTTTGTTTGTGATGGTGGGGTTTTTTTTTGTTTTGTTTTGTTTTGTTTTGTTTTGTTTTTTTTGACTTTAGAACCCAAGTGCCATCCCCAGAATATTCTGGTGAGGTTGATTTTGAGTATCAAGGGATCTTATTAGGGAAGATACACTGAAAGACAGCAAAGTCAGTCAGTACTGAACTTTTCAGTCATAAGGGTAATGCTTACCTTACTCTTACAATCCTATGAAGTTCTGCAGCTGCTGGTGGACTTTAGAAATAATGGCTTTCATCATCTCTTTCAGACAGTGTATTTTTTGTTTTGTTTTGTTTTGTTTTGCCAGTCCTGGGACTTGGACTCAGGGCCTGAGCACCATCCCGGTCTTCTTTTACTCAAGGCTAGGATTCTGCCACTTGAGCCACAGCGCCACTTCTGACCATTTTCTGTATATGTGGTGCCGGGGAATTGTACCCAGGCCTTCATGTATAAGAGGCAAGCACTCTTGCCAGTCGGTCATATTCCAAGCCCCAGACAATGTGTGTTTAAAATGTGCAAAATAAAATTCTAGATTTTTACTCAAATTGCTCCACATCTTATAACTAAAGACACCCTTGCTTGGAAATTACATTTCCTGGCTCTTTCTCTTAAATCAGTGTTTCTGTGTTATATCTAGTGCATTCAATAGGTCTATTTGAAAATAATTGCTTAGCCTGATAAATTGGTACTGATTTAATTGGGAAAACATGTATTTAAAAAGTGCTTTGGTCTGGGAATGTGGCTAAGTGTGTAGAGTGATTGCCTAGCATGTTTGGTTCCATTCTTCAGTACCATACAAACAGAAAAAGCCAGAAGTGGTGCTTGTGGCTCAAGTGGTAGAGGGCTAGCTTTGAGCAAAAGAAGCTGAGGGACAATGCCCAGGCCCTGAGTTCAAATTCCAGGACTGGCAAACAAACAAAAAGTTTTTAGCTGCCAGTGCGGGTGCCGCAAACCTGTAATTCTAGGTATTCAGTAGGCTAGGTCTCAGGATCATGGTTTGAAGCCAGCCCACACAGAATCCATGTGTCTCTTGTCTCCAATTAAACTCTAAGAAAGGAGGAAATGGAGTTGTGTAACTCAAGTGATAGAGCTGTAGCCTTGAGCCAAAGTAGCTCAAAGACAGTGCCCAAACAACAAATTTAAGCCCCAGGACAGGCACCCTTTCCCCTCCAAAATGGCTTAGTATATATACCTGTGTTTTTCTTCTTTACTTCAACAAGCTTAAATTGAGGTGATCTGAAGCCTGTTTCCTTTTAGTTAAGTATTCAGATTTTTTAGTATCTATGAAAAATACGTGTAAAGATACTGCTTTAAAATTGAAATATGTTGCCTTAATTACTGAATTTGATAGTATTGTTCAAATGAAAGAATAATAATTAAATTAATTTTATTTTTATTTCAACTCTTACCAATAGGTGTCATCGTTCTGAAGTCAGTAATATTTGAAGAAAAACATAGCAATAGACTATTTCTTCTTAAAAACAGATATTTAATTCACATACAAGGCCAGGAATAGTGTGGGATGTACTAATCACACCAACTCAATAGAGTAAATATTTTGTAATTTGAAGACAGCTAGTGCAAGTCACTGAATTAGGTCTTATTTCTATTTATTACTAAGAAATATTAAAGGAAATTCTTTTTTATTTTTTAAAGTTTTCTTTCCTATTGGTCACTTATACAAATTCATGTATAATTCTTGAACTCTTGTGACATTTCTTCATCTCAGTGTAGAAATCTAAATTTAACAAGCATAAAATATGGATGCTAGTAAAATTTAGTCTGCTGCTACTAAGGATAAAGGTAATTTGGCAGTGTTATATCAATTATGAACTTTTCAATTTAGATTTTTGTCTAGTTTCTAGTTTTACTGGAGTTTCCTGCTATGTATTTTGCTTGTCTTCCTTTTTTCTTTTTCCTTTGAGAAAGGCCTTGTAAAGGGCTACATTTTTTACCATAAATAACTCCAAAGTTGCGAACAGTCACTGACTCACTGAGAAACATTTAAATATGCAAAATAAGAAATAATGAAATTTAACCTGAATCCATGAGGGGAAAGTCAATAAAACTGTTATTTAAATTTTAGGATCTGCTGTGGTTCCTTCCCAGCAGTGTCATTCAACTCCTTTTATGTTTCCCTGTGAATTTTACCCTTTCATTGTGATCAAACTTACTACTTTAACATTTTAGTTGTGTAGTTCAATGAAACTATTTTAACCATATGAGTCATGTAGTTCAAAGGAATTAAGTGCATTCATGTTGTACACAAATATCCCATTGCCCCTATCAAGTCGTGTTAAAGACTAAGTGTATAATACCTTTCTCCAGTAACCCTTGGGAACTACTATTCTATTTTCTGTCTTTAAGAATTTAACTAGTTTTATGTATCTCATATAAGCAGAATTATACATTATATGACTGTACCTATTTTATTTCACTCAGATCAATTTATTCAAATTGTACTTGTATTATACAGTATGTGTTAACATATCATTACTTTTAAATTCCAAAATATTACATTGTTCATATATAAGATTCGATTTTTTATTCCATGGCCATATTTTTTTCTATTAATAAATCCTT
Organism: Perognathus longimembris pacificus; assembly: GCF_023159225.1. Taxonomy (NCBI): domain Eukaryota; kingdom Metazoa; phylum Chordata; class Mammalia; order Rodentia; family Heteromyidae; genus Perognathus; species Perognathus longimembris. The sequence goes on along the minus strand of NC_063161.1, from coordinate 25,460,061 downwards.
AAATGATCATTTGAAAAAATAAAAAGATGTATTGTACTAATTACTTGATATATGGAATTGTAACATTTTTGTACAATCACTTATTAATAGTAATAAACTGAAACTACCACCTTCAAAAATAAATCCTTAAATGATCATTTGGATTATTTATTAGTTTTTATTTAAAAAGTTTAGCCATGCAAAAGGGTTTCAATATGCAAAGCCAGTTTATGAGTACACTACACATATACCTGATATACCTGTAGGTATGTATGTATGTGTATATATATGCATACATATGCATATATATATATATGTAACATTTTATTGATCTATTCATCTGTTGAAGGGTATCTGAGCTGTTTCCATAGCTTGGCTATTGTGAATAGTGCAGCAATGAATATTAATGTGCAAGTGTTTATACCCTCTATACTGACTTTTAATATTCTGTATAGATGCTTAAGAGAGATATCTAGGAATCAAAGGGTTATTCTAAGTTTACTTTTCTGGAGGCATCTCTAAATTGCTTTCTTAAGTGATTGCTTTAGTTTATATTCCCACAAACAAGGTAATAAGGTTAATTTCACCAACATCCCTGTCAATATTTGTTGTTGTTTATGTTCTTGTTGATGGTAAGTCTTATAGGGGTGAGATAAAAATCTCAATGTGGTTTGGATTTGCATTTCCATTATAGCTATAGATGTCAACTTCATGCATTTAGATGTCAATTATTTATCTGTATGTTTATTACCTTTGTTACCATTTCTGAGAAGTCTATATTTAGCTCCTTTGCCCTCTCATTATCTTTTGGTATTGTGAATGTTGCTATGAACATTGATATACAGATACTCATTTGAGGCTACAGTTTTATTTCTTTGGATACATTTCCAAAAGTGAAATCTAGATAAAATAGTAACTATGTCTAAATTACTTTTACAGAATTAGCATAGTATCCAGGTATAGATGTTTTTAACTAATATTCCTCTACATTATATGCTTAAGAATGAATTTAACTTTAAATTTTACACAACCCTTAACTAATAAATGTATTCATAGATAATATCTAAAAAATTCACATTCCTTACACAGATGGGATGCAGAAGACCTCATCTCAGGTTAGCCTTATAATAATTCTCAGCAAAAAAAAGCCCTCTGTAAATCCTTACTGAGAATCAATTAATCATTTCCTGTTTCTCTGACAAGGGAAAGAAAGGGTGAGTTACAAAGCTTTTTGTAGTCATTCAAACAGGACATAATGAAATAGAGGGTATGTGAGCAATTGGGATGAAACAATATTTGTGTACATCAAAGATTAGTTTTCCTGCTATAGTTTAGATGATTCTTAAAGGAATAGAATTTTAAGGTAGATTTCTGGCTTCATTGCTTACCAACTCTATGATCTTAAGCAAATACTTAAACCTCCTATATTTTAATACCTTTATTTAGAAACTTAGAATAATACTAGTATCTACATGCTTGCTATTCTGCCAGAGTTAATTAGGATTGATTTAAAACAACAGAATATGAAAGAGTCACATAAATATTTGTTAATTGAATATATTTAAAAGACATTCATATTAAGTCTTAGATTTACAGCAAGGAGACTGATAGCATTATCTAGTGTGCCAGAAGACAGTAAATCCTAGAATTCCATAATATATAATCATAAACCATTGTTAGTTCCTTAGTATTTGAACTACAATATACTTTAAGTATATGATATCACTATGATATTTTTACACAAACACACAGTACACTTGGAATAAATTTAAGCTGTCTACTACATTCCGATTTCTCTTTCTCACTGACAAATGATTTTTTTTTTTTTTTTTTTTTTTTTTTTGGCCAGTCCTGGGGCTTGGACTCAGGGCCTGAGCATTGTCCCTGGCTTCTTTTTGCTCAAGGCTAGCACTCTGCCATTTGAGCCACAGCCCTACTTCTGGCCGTTTTCTGTATATGTGGTGCTGGGGAATTGAACCCAGGGCCTCATGTATCTGAGGCAAGCGCTCTTGCCACTAGGCCATATCCCCAGCCCCGACAAATGATTTTAATCTAATGAAATAATGTATGTACCCCTACGGCTCAAAGACTTCAATAATTATTTTCCTCGAATGATATTCCCACATATCCTATGACATTGAGAATTGTGATTCAAAATAATGCAAGAGGAAGTCCCCAAATACCTTAAAGTATATTGGACTGTGGATATATTTTACCTTATGTATTGGCTTTAAAATAATTGTCTAGTAGACCATAGGTGAAAACTTCGTGGAAGATTCACATATTGAATACATATGTAATACAGCAGGTTTTCAGCGACTGACTTGAGATCTCTATTTGCATAGATAACCCTGTCGATCTTGGTCTATATTGTAAATCCAGATTTACCAGAGTCTTCTTATTACATTTAAATGAAAACCAATACAGGGGCCATTGTTTGCCTTCCAACTGACCAGGGAAGAAAATCTAAGCTGGCTGGAAAATCAATTCTTGCATAAAAATTAACACCATTCTAGAAAAAAGAAGAATATGAGAAAAATGAATACTTACAGAATAACAAAGTCTCCCACTAGAGAAAAGCCTCATCAGACAGGACAATTGGGATAAAGGTACTCTGGCATAGTATAAGGGAATACGGATGCTTTGGCATTATAATGGCTATTTGGGACTTGCTTATAATTGGTTTTGTTTTTTGAAATTGCTAAGACTTTTTTCAAACAAAATAAAAGTAACATAGTCAAAAATCCACCTATCTTATCTATGACATAAGGAATAACATTTATTACAAGTAGTAAACAGCCACTTGAAAATTCAAAGGTCAGCATGAAATTTCAAATAGGATTTATGCTTAAAATAAATCATGTTACATTAATAAGTATCGCAAGCAGAATAGTTAAGTATGTTTTGGGAGTCATTCAAACAATGTTCAAATTTCCAGGTCCTCAACCCAGTCACTGCGTCACCCTAACCTATGCTGATACTTTTCTCTCGAATCTTAATTGCTCCATGGAATGGACCCTATCTTATAAAGGTTTTTACAGTAATGGACAACAAAAGACTGAATACGAAACAATGTCTACCTGTGTTCGTCAGATAACAGCCCTCAAACATGTTAGGATTTTATCCATGGAATCTGAAATTATGTCACTGTATTTTGCAAAAAGGAACTTTGTACATTGACTAAATCACTTCTCTGGAGAGGAAAATATTTCTTTGGCTATCCAGATTGACACACTGTAATGACCAATGTGACCATGAGAGGTATAAAAGAAAATTGGGATGAAGGTTTAAGGACTTGAGCAAAAGTAGAAGTGACCCAAGACTATTTCTTTCAATCTGTAGAGCAAGAGTAGGGATCGGTGGTAAAATCATATTTAGAAGATGATGAGAGAAACAAATATACTTCACAATTACTTTACATAGGAGCTCATATGCCTCTATTACTAATTCTTTATGTTCTGAGAATGAAGTTATAAGTATCAAGTGGCTTTTGGAGAAGAAAAGTTTGCCCACCCCATCTAGTTGATGAAAAGGTAAAGATCCAACCTTAAAATATCCACAGGAGATAACTGCACTGAGCCTTTTTAGATTTCTATTATTCAGCTTCATATTACTATAATGGAATACCTAAGGTTTCTTGTCACAATTACTTACAAAGGCAAAATGCTTTGGCTCATGGCCTGAAAGGAAACAAAGAACAGGAAAACACTGGGTCCCACAATTCCCATGAAGTTCCTGGGGATTCAACCTAAAAACCATCTCCCAATAGTGCCACTGTGAGAATCCAATCTTTGTCACAGGGAGCACTGGGTGTTCTTCACTATCCAATACTCAATACAGTAATGTCTGAACTTAAGTAAGTATACATAATTGCATAATTTGAAGTTATATATATATATATATACACCTTTATAATATAGATACATAATATGTTTGTATAATTCTAAGCTTCTAAATGCACAGTAATTATAGCAGCAACAGGAAGCCAATACAGCAGCCCGATAATTGGTAAATCCTCTTAGTAATATATGTATGTTGTCCAGTAGCTGGGACCATCAGCATGGATGGCCACATGTGACTTGTTGAGATGGAGGTTCTTACTAACTTTTGAGTCTGGCATAAAGCCAGAACTTTGCTCTGTTAATAATAAATCTACTGATACAATCTCTAATCTTCAGTCTTATTTTCAGTTATATTAGAAGCATGGTTACAGGGTTGCCTTTATTCTAGGCCTATAGCAGCCCTGTTACCAAAGCATTTCTGTCTTGTTCATGTTCTCGAGCCAAAACTTGCCTAAGATATGCAACTAAACACATTGGATTGGTGTACATGCAGTGACTTTTAGCACTGTAAAACTTTATATAAAAGCTGTCCATCAATGTTTCTAGACAAAGTCTTGGCGAAATCTCCCTCTGGGTTTAGGCAGCATTTTTCTCCTTATGTTATGCATCACCATGCCTATGATCTTTACTGCTGTCACACTGTGACACTGGCTCTTCAGCACAGTTAGGCTACCTTACCTTACTTACACTGTGTCAAGTGTCCTGGTCAAGAAATTTTCCAGCCAGAAAGCTGGTGCCAACATGGAATTCACCCTTTTGGTGTCACATAGTCCTGTGCTGTCTGTTATTCAAATTCTAACTACTTTCACTTTATCTGTTTTATCAGGCCTTATCCTGGATTACAGGGGTAGAGCTATTAAAAAAGAAGTTTATCATACATTGAAGTGGAAATTAAAGTTTGATGTTGTTATATTTAGCTCTACACATGTATAGTATATACTTATTATATAATGCACACAAGTATAATTCTGATACCTTCTAAAAGAAAAAGTCAGTAAGAGATGAATGTATAAAAGGAAATAGTAACAATGGAAAATGCTCGGTTTTTTTTACTGTCGTGATTTAATTTTTATTAATAAAATTAAATAAATAATTCAAAGCCAAGAACACTTATTATTTATCATGCTTACATGAGTCCTGACATACTTTATCATGGATATTGTATTTTTTGTTGTTGTTTGTTTTTCTATTTTCAAAATTCTGAGTTATAAATGCATTCTGTTTTCAACAATCTTTCAAGAACATAAATAGTTGAGCTTCAACATGACACCCAGCTATGTCTGTATTTGTCTGAATAAATGTCTGTATGTGATATGTTTACAACTGTGGCAACACTCCTTTTCTTCACCCTGACAGTGCTAGAGAGATATACTATATCATCACTATATCATCACATGGAATTCAGGACACTTTCAACTTTTTGTGTTCAGACACAGTGCATCTTCTTCCACAGCAAGAGAGTCTTCTGTAACCAACATTACCCAGTGTATTCATCTCCATGTAGCTGAATGAAAGACAGACTTAATATTTGCTAAAGGATTAAGTGGACTCAGCCATAAAGGTATTTGTGCCATTTGTGCTATGCTTAGTGATGAACATAACACAGTGGTTTGGGGGAACAAAATAAAATATCAAACACAATACCAAACACAAGTTGGCAAATATATACAATAATGAAATATATTTATATATTTTAATGTAATATATATTATATACACATGTATAATTTCATAACAGTTTGTCTCATTTTAAGAAAATACAGAATGTAAAGAGAATTAATGGTAGATAAAATAAGTTTAGGTAAAGAAATGTAATAGCAGGGAAATTCTTTTTCTGTTAGTTTCCTTTTTGTTAGTGTATAAAAAGTAGTTTCACACAAGCACACACACAAACACACAGACACAGACTCTCTTGAACAATGCAAAGATTTAGGGACACTAGCATCTTATGTAGTAAAAACTGTACACGTATTTTTTATTAGCCAATTTCTTTCTAAGATATGCCACTAAACATCTTGGCTTTTTGTACATGCGGTGACTTTCAGCCCTGGGAGAAACTCAGGGAAGAGTTGACACTTTGCAAAAAGAAATGTACTCATTAACTGACTTAGGTAATTGCAACCCTTCTGTATAACACCTTTACCACAAAAATAAATAAAAAGTTTAGGAAAAGTTTATGTAAGTCAGTGCATACATTTCTTATCCAACTTGTTACCTCCTCCCTCATTTTTCCCCTTTCTCCTCTTCCCAACTCCCTTCCTCCATTGGTTATACAGTTGTTTTACATCATATAGTTTTGTAAGTATTGCTATTACATTGGTTTGTCTTTTATCCTTTGTCTCTCCATTTTGATATTCCCCTTCCCTTCCTTAGTTCCAATACATGTATATACAATATCTAGGGTACCAAAATCGGTTACAGTGGTATAAAGGGTAAAACCATGAGGAAGAAAGACAAAAGAGAAAGGCATAATTTCACGTTTCCCTATTACCCAGTAGCCCCACTTTTAGGTATCTACCCAGAAGATAACAAGCAAGACCACACTACAGCAACCACCACAACTATGTTCATCGCAGCACAATTTGTCATCACTAAAATATGGAACCAACCCAGCAGCCCTTCAGTAGATGAGTGGATCAAGAAAATGTGGTACATATACACAATGCAATTCTATGCTTCTATCAGAAAGAGTGGCATTCCCTCATTCGTAAGGAAATGTAAGGATTTGGAAAAGATTATACTAAGTGAAGTGAGCCAGACCCAAAGAAACATAGACTCTATAGTCTGTCTCATCGGGAATTATTAGTACACTAATACTAGCATAAAATCAAAATAGCTCAATAGCTATGTACATATGAACACATAAGATGATGCTAAGCAAAATGAACTCCAAGTTATGGAACCAAGCAGTTTACCTTGTTATTTTCAACATAACATGTGATTTTTTTTCTTTATAAACATTATTTTATTAATAAAAACTTACCTTTCCTAAACTTTTCATTTATTTTTGTGATAAAGATGTTATACAGAAGGGTTGCAATTATGTAAGGCAGTTAATGAGTACATTTCTTTTTGCACAGTGTCAACTCTTCCCTGGGTTTCTCCCAGGTTTTTCCCTCCCCACGCCCCCTCTGTCATAAGCTATTAGTTCATTTACAACACTGTGTCACAGTGAGTATCACTGCTGCATATGTTCACCCTTTGACTCTCAATTTCTGTGCTCCTCCTTCCCTAAATCAGAAAAAAGAATTACATATAAGACAAAAATTATAGAAATCCAAAACGGCAACAAAAGGGGAAGAAACAGGAAAAAAAAAAGAAAAAGAAGTAAAAACAAAAACATAAACAACTCTTGGAATTACTTCTTAAAGGTTCTGCCACTATACTACAGCACTGAACCAAAGACAAAATCTTTAACACATAGACCTTTGGGAATAATAATGACCAAATGTCTTAAAAAAAATAGAGACCAATTTTTTCTATGAACAAATGTTTGTGTTATGTGTATTATATACAGACAAAGGAAGAATCGTAATAGTTCACTCTTTATGATGATACATGGGTAATTACAGAGAAAAATCCCTTGTGTATCTTATCTAGCATTTTACATATCATGAAATACATTTTTTCTTAATTTTTCAACACTTTGTGGTTTGTCCACAAACTTTTTAAAATTGGTGCCAGTTTTCATAAGCAAGTTAAATATGAATCAATCCATGCACTCAAGGACCAACTGTATTCTTTTCATTACTCTGAGAATATAACAAGTAATTAATATATTCCTGGCAAGTCACCTTTAAAGGTACCTTTTCTAGTTATAATCACTTCACCTATTTATAATATCTCTAGGATATTTCTATTAATTAAGACTGAAGCTCAAATCAGTATTGAAAAACTTGCTAAAGTTTCTATATAAAAATATGTCATATTTTCCAGGATAAATAATTTTGTAATCCCCTTTTATCTCAAGTGCTAATCAGCATTTAGTTATATTCAAAACCTTCATGGTATCAAGCACTTTGATTAGTTAATCTGTGGAAATAAAAAGTAAAGCATGAGGAATCATATGTCCATATGATCTTCAAAACATATTTTTTTATTTTAAATTTATTTGTTTATTAATTGAACACAAATTTTTTGACAAGGTGTTGTGCAAAAAGGGTACAGCTACATAGTATGGCAGTGTATACATTTCTTGTGATATCTTGCGTCCTGTTTTTCTATCTCTTCTCTAGGTCAGGTAGACATATATACAATATACAATGTATCACGAACATATACAGTAGCCACCTGGCCACACCCAAGAAAGTTCGGCTAGGGCTTTAAATGTAATGTCTATATTAGACCATATGTCGACAGTAGTCTTATATGAACGTACATACCTAGCTTTTGAGCTATTGTATTCCCCTGAGAGGTCAAGTTTTGACCTTTATATGTTGAGTAATTGTCAAAACATATTTTTTAAATATCTTGATACAAGTCATATAAGGGTTTTGTTTGTAATTTAGAACTAAGTCTTTTCCCACTGGGGATAGCCACTGAGTATATGCTGTGAGATTAGGCTTCTTTTAATTTTGAGTGTAAGGAAAAATAAAATAACAAAGTTCTGAATATACATAACACCCAGTTATTCATTGTCTCTCTTCTGTGATCTTTATCTAATGAAATAAAATGAATTTTAGTAACTAAACACTGCACTAAAATTTCCTCAAAACAAAGCGGTGTTTCTTTTATAGTAAGCTTTTCTTAATATGTAGTAAGTGTCATAATTCAAAATTAAAATATCAAGAACTCTTTAGGCCCAGTACTGGTGGCTCATGCCTGTAATCTTACCTACCTACTCAGGAGTCTGAGATAAAAGGATCTCCATGAGGCTGAGGATACCTTGCCACTAACAAGATTTAAATTAAGTTAAAACTGGCCAAGAGAGAAGATTTCATCTTAGGGTTGGGAATATTGCTTAGTGGTAGAGTGCTTGCTTAGCAAGCATGAAGCCCTGGGTTCGATTCCTCAGTACAACATACACACAAAAAGCCAGAAATGGTGCTGTGGCTCAAGTGGTAGGGTGCTAGCCTTGAGCACAAAGAAGCCCTGGACAGTGTTCAGGCCTGAGTTCACACCCCAGGACTGGCAAAAAAAAAAAAACACAAAAATCTCCAGGCAGGAAAGTCCATTAGACTCTTATCTCCAGTTAACCACCAGAAAACTAGAAGTGGCACTATGGCTCACTTGCTCCAGTGTTAGCCTTGAGCTGACACATAAAGAATAAAGTTAGTTGATACTTCAGTGGGTGGAACACAACTGTAATATCATAGATACTAGCCTCTCAGTTACAAGTGTTTAATTTCCTGTAGGCATTAGCCACTCATGTATTCCCTGGAAAGGAATAGATTTTTTAAAAATATGCCATTATTTGATTAGTTAATTAATTAAATTTTTGTTTTATTGGGGTTTGAGCTATATGTTTAGTCTGGGTGAAAAGGTATTCAGTTAGGTTCAATTCTGTAAAGATTTGTTAAAACAGATTTTGGGACAAAATCATTGGACACTTATGTTGCTAATATTGATATCTTTAACAGTAAGAGTCTGTCCTGCTATATTTGGTACTTTATGTCCACTGTGGAGCACTGTACATTTAAGGCAAAAAAACCCCAACAACCCAACAACAATCAATAGATACTGACAAATGATGCAATCAAGGCTTTAATCCAACACATACATACACATACAGTTTAGATAGCATGCATAAGGAAAAAAATTTAGGGGTAGTTAACTAAGCATTACAGTAGTTCACTCATAGTAAAAAGAATTTAAGATGGCAATATTTAGAAAATAATAACAATTTTAACTGGAATAATGGAATCTCTGTACATCGTGTGAAATAAAAATTGGAACAACAATAATTCTCAAGGACATCATTTTAAGCTATTTTCCAAAAGTTGTAACAAAATTTATGTACTCCCAATTCTTCTGAGATAATTGTAAATATTCATATGTCAAGATACTTTCTGCTTTTCTATTTATGCCAGTAAAAATTCCATATTTAATAAATATTAAATACAGGATACAATAAATAAATAAATTTTGATATTTATACGATGTAATATTATATAGGCATTTAAAACATTCATAAACTATTAAAATATGAGAATACTGAAAGTAGAAAAAGGGGATGTATATTTACAAAATCATGCTTATCACAAATTATGGCCACATGTAAATAAAGCAAACATATTAGATGTTATTTCAGAGTGATGAGATCTTGGAGACGCTTGTTTTCTTTTTATTCCTCTTATTTCTACTTTTGCTTTCTATGAGGAGCATGCTGTTTACAGTTTTGGGAGGCTTTTCATTTTTAATCCCTACATCAATTTTTGTTCATTAAACTATCATCAGAAACTAATCTTGATTATTATACATTGAGGGATATTGTGAATATTTGTACCCATAAAGTGCTAGCCTAAGCATGAATTTTGCTTAAATATGAGTGTCATATGTGATTAAATGTAGAAATAGAAGGAACATTAGAGATGTCCTAATTAAACTTGCATCTTTAACAGCACGTGGCCTTGCACTATTTCCACACAGAGCTTCCCCTGAAAAATGTAGTTCAAAATTGGAACATACAGTACTGGAACTGGAATGTAGAAAATAATGCAATGAATGAGCCGATATTCTTCATTCTAACAAGCATTTCCATTTTAAACTTTGGCAGTAAAGAGACTAACTTCATAAGCATGAAACTTTTATAATTGACTATTCATGATTTAGACTCTTTTCCAAGTAAAGAGTGAAAAATTTCAAAATTATAATTATGGAAGAGCAAAATATATAAGGACATTTTCCCCTGGACTGTTATTTATTTATTATTTATGTACTGTGAAAAAAATCAAAAGCCACAGAGATGTTTCAGCCAAACACAATTCAGATTTGTGCTAAAGATTTTATGAAACCATGTTCTGACCACTCAGAGGTGACAGTCTCATGTTAACCTGACTTTAAACTGAGATAAAAAAAAACATATTTGAAATAAAAGCAATGCATTTGTCACAGAGATACAACATATTTGAAAACAATTCCCAATGTTCTGGCAACCACTATGATCATTTCCACAAGCAACTAATTCAACTTGATGTTAAAGAATAATATTGCTAAAGAACCAAAAGTTCTGATTTTTTTTAAGGCTCAGACAATCCTTAGGAAACTCAGACTTAAACATAAATTAATATATGATGGGTTCTATATGCTGGATAGACAAGAAATACATATCTTAATGCATCCTTTAGATATGACCATGAAGGATAAAAGGTAATAACATTCAATTTAATTGATTTTCCTCACAAAGGAGTTACTCTCAGGAAATGTAATCAAGTCTAACAGAGGATTTTTACTTTCTTTTGAAGAAGTAGGATAACACGATATCCACCTAGCTAGATTCTCTCAATGCCTTCTGTGATAACTGACTTCTGTGTGCCTTCTCTTCTCTTTTTTTCCAAATGAAAGCTATCAGTTAATTATTTTCTCTCTGTTAGGATGTATATGGGGACATTCAGGAAATAGTATGAGTGCATCTTCAATCTGCAGAGTTCAGAAGCAGGAATATATTTCTATAGGTGTGTCTCTTGAAAACAACCGGCATCACCTAACATTTCCAGAACATAAACCACATGCATACAGAGGATGGGATTTGGGATGTCTCATTTGGCAGGCAGAAAACATGAGAGTGAGAAAGAAAGGAATATTGGATAATCTATGGTGGCAGACTGTAATAAATACTATATACTTATGAAACTATATATATGTCCTTCCAAACTCATAGCTGAAGCCAATTTTTCAGCTCCATTTCATCTGCATTGCATCTACTCTGAGATCACAAAACTAACCTATATTTATAAATCCCCTGGATGATACTCTTCATTTATACTTCTTCAAGGTGCCAAAGGTATTATTGGAATGTGGTAGAAACCTGTTGCTGCTGGTAAGTGAACAGTCAGGAAAAGAAAAAAATAAACTTATTATTTTATTGTTCTCGAGCAGTTGTATTAATAATTGACTAATATAGGCAAAATAATTATAATAGAACTCAATAAACATGATGGAATATCAGAAGATTGTGTTTAAGAAAAATATAGATCATATTTATATGTGCAAGCATAGAAATTATTTTCTTGTGAAGAAGCTGACTTTTTGATTTTTTTTTTTTTGCAAATACATCACCATATATTCTTTCATGGCCTATCATTTAAAGAACATCAAAATTCCTCTCCTTTCTCAGTGGAGAGATCTGGAAATTATCCCATTGGACAGACATTATTTTTCATTGAGCCCATTTTTACTCATAATTCAGGAATGTGGAACATGTAGATTTTAGAGACATGGTTATAAGCGACTAGAAATAATTAATGATGACTTCTGGATAAGTTTTCATAGGCTATATGATGACTTTAACTTAATAACAATTTACGGTGAAGAAAGCTGTTTTCCTGAAAAACTGTGGTACTTTGCATTTGACCATAATTGGAGTAATTGATAACTGTTAGAGCTTGGAGTGCCATTTTAATCATACAGGAGCAACCTCCATGACAGGAGCAAACAAAATAGATGATGTGAGTTATCTCTTATTAGTGAACACTGCAGAAGTAAGAAAAATTACTGTATTTTTTTTATCTTAGCCTGAAACTTAGAATCCACATTGTAAGTTGCAATTTACAAAGGGGTTTAAAGCAGTTGTACTAACTTCCTACTCAACCAATAAGAGCTACTTAGTATCTAATTTAATATAAAGAAAAAACTGAAAATATAGTTAGATACAGGCTAGAAAAAATATTGATATACAGAAGAGAGCATTCAAAAACATTCTGAATATTAATCCAGCCTTGGAGGAACAAGATTTTTACAATGGATGTTTTTTAGAGTTCTGACTATCTAATTATTCCATTTTAAGTTTGCATTAAAATGCAAACCCTTAAAATATTATCCATGTATTTCTAGATTGAATTTATTTCTGCATTGAAACTGAAAAGAAAATGAGCAACGATTGATAATTAAAGATTATTTTTGTGATCATACATCTTATCAATAGTGACTCTCTTAGCCTGTTATCTACAAAATAGGCCTTAATAGTTATAAGATATTAGCCATTCTAAGAAAAACTATTTTTCCTTTTATCACTGTTTACCTATTTTTCTCTTTCTTAAATGCTAGGAATACATAATTCATTTTAACAATAGTAATATGAAGATTTTCCTTTTCTTTGGCAAATTGATGAAGGAGCACTGTATCTTTTCCACTAAGGAAATGGATTGTGAATCTTGGTGAATTTCTTACTTGATAAGGGCATTTATAGGATAAGTATATATGTATGTGCACTTAGTAATAAAAACAAGGTTGATATACATATATAGGTATATGTATGCACATATACATATGCAATACTTTATAAGATAAAGTACATATTTATTTATCTGTTATTATCTGAAAAAACTTATTTTTAATGATTGAACCACTTTCTATCCTTGTATTTGTAGTTTAGTATGCATGAGGGTAAACAATGATATAACACTATTTTCTGTTTTCTCCTTCGATTTCTTTTTTAATTTCTGAGAGATTTGAGTAGTTGAGAATCAGACCTATTAGAAGGCTAAACCCAAATCTAAATTTACCCATACCCTACTTCTAACAACATAAAACCTCTACAGATTGCTTTGAGTATAAATGTTGCTATAGGAGAGCACAATGGTCTTACTATGCTGACAATACAGCCAAATATGAAATATATGCTTAGAATTACTATATTATTAGATATGTGTCTTTTCATATGTCTTAGAATTATGAAACTTTTACTTCTGTTTCAAATCTCAGAAGGTGACCCTTGTTCTTATTTTACAGGTGAACAATACTGGCTCAGAGAAACAACAGAAAATTTCTGTGAGTAAAATAAAATTTCAACTTAAATTTAGATTTGATTTTACAGAAATTTTAATTTAACACCTCTACTTCATGTTTTTCTTTTTTTTTCTCTTGGTAGACTTTTACACAAACTTTAGTTTTAGAGTTGAATTTCAATTTGCTGAACAAACTTTCTCCATTTGGACATGTTTTCTTGTCTTTTTGGCTCAGATCAATCTCTACGAAGGCTAAGGGCTTTGTGTGAGTTGCCTCATATTTACAAACACCCACTGTATAATGACACAATGCACTCTCAGTGCATTGATTTTCTCTATTCTTTTTCTTTTGATGTTAGCCAAGAATTGACAGGTGCTTCATGCTGAGGAATAAGTCTTTAGTAATATCTATTCTGGAAAAAAAATGTATTTTCTTTTTTCAAAAAAATAAATTATAGCAGAAACTGGGTGTCTGATCCTGAACTCCAAAACATGGTAATGAAAAATAAACATAAATATTAAGAATATCTACGTTTCAAATAAAATAATACAATTGAACATCAGCTAACCACAAATTGATTTAAACCTGTCTAGCTATTTGGAAGTAGAAGAAAAGAAGAGAAAAAATATGAACTGATTTGAAATGTATGCAAGAAATAAGAACACCACTATGAAACTTCAAATTACATACCTGTCCTGTTCTTGTGAGTGTCCATGAACAGATTTTGCATGTAATTCATTGACTGGCTATAAAATAAAGTTATATTGCTGGAAACTATCAAATCAAGTCAAATGAAAAAGTTCTATTATCTTCCTGCATAACATTGGGATCACAGCAAAATTCTACAATAAATCATATTTACCTAAGGAAAGTTAGAAATTTTGGACCTGAACATATATAATGCAGGATGAAAAGACCTTATTTCTCTTATGTTTACAACAGAATAGAACATTTTCTTTCTATATGAGAAGAGTACTAATTTATTAGATATTTTGTACTACTTTAACACAGATATTTTAAGGATGTATAATGTAATGTGCTGTTTTCACAAATATATATATAAATTGACATTGAAATGCTATTATTCATTATTTAACTGTTTTCAAAATTTTGAGTTAATGGGATCCTGATATAAGCTAGTAGGAATACTACTTACAATGGGAAGTATCCTCTTTGCCTGTCAAATCCACCTTAGTGTCATCTGAAGTATGCATTTACACAGGTGATCCAAAATCAAAATAGTTCAAACCATGTCAACACTTACAAGCTCTTATAATGTTGCAGTAGCCACTGGATACTCATAGATACAGTTAAGTTATGATGTTCCAAGGTTAGAGTAGTTGACATTCTCAGGAGAATCATCTAAGAACAATCAAATCACTTAAAGCAAGTAGCACCTTATTCTAAATGGCCTAATTACTGTGTGCTGTAGGGAAAGACAGAATGGAGTCCAAATTAATCTGGTACGAAACCAAATTAATCTGGTAGAGAAATGATGGGAATATTAATCCGAGTGTTCAGTTCTTCACATTATGTTATGTGTTGGGCCCTCATTGACTCATCTACATTCAGGTGATCACTACTGCGGATTAGTCTGACATCCAGGCTATCGCAAAGCGATGTTGAACAAAAAATATAACCAGAAGAGGCCTTGGTATCTAATTGAGTCCTGTAAGTACTTTTAAAGATTAAGTAGCAGGGCTGGGAATATGGCCTAGTGGCAAGAGCGCTTGATTCATATACATGAAGCCCTGGGTTCAATTGCCCAGCACCACATATAATACAGAAAACAGCCAGAAGTGACGCTGTGGCTCAACCAGCAGAGCTAGCATTAAGCAAAAAGAAGCCAGGACGAGGTAACAAACAGTACAAGAAATGTATCCAATGCCTAATGTATGAAACTGCAACCTCTCTGTAGTTCAGTTTGATATATATATATATATATATATATATATATATATATATATACATATATATAATAAAAAAGAAGCCAGGGACAGTGCTAAGGCTCAAAGTTCAAGTTTCGGGACTGGCAAAATAAATAAATAAATAAATAAATAAATATCATTATTTCAAACTCCTTTATTTTTATTTACCCTGTTTCTTAGACTTAAAAAGTTTTCCAGCCCTCACTGCTTGGTAAGATTAGTGATTTCTTTCCTTACATTAAAATTTTTCTTAGTGAAAATCTTGTTTTAATATTTTTAAAGAAGAAAGTAACGTTTGATGCAAATTACAGTGATTATCACAAGCCATAAATGACACAGTATTTATATCTATAGTATTCCTTTTTTTCGAGGCAAAATATTTTCTAATTTCATTTGACCTTGCTATGTAGCTGGAGAAATGTATCACTTCCTAGGAATGTGGCAGTGTCCTGCTCTTGAAGATTCCATCTTAATAAAGGACATGAAAACATATTCTGAAATGACAAACTGCATTTGTTTCTTTCTATAATATTTTTTCTCTGTTTAATGCTTGAAAGTTTAAGGTTTATCCTAAAATTCTGTGTGCATTGATGCAGTTTTCTCACATATTTGTGATTGAGGCTTATGATACAGTTTATGATCGATGACAAGTTAGAGTTGACAAAATGTCATATTCTTACAGATATTTACAGATGAAACATCAGACTCAACTTGGTGAAATTCAAAAAAAGAAAATTACTTACACCTGAATTACCATAATTTTTTATTAATATAGTATTTTCACAGGTGAAATAGAAGAATAAATCTATCTTGAAATATAATCTGCCTCAATATCATTCCCTCAACAGCATTAAAACTCAGTTATCAAAAATTATTCTCTTCTAAAACCATCTTTTGCTTCAATATGTGACTACATACGAATTTAAATTTAGTAAAAGAAAAATGAGCTTATATGTCCAGAATTTACAAAACACTTCAAATAAACGTAGTTTTAACACAAATAATTAAATAAGCACTTGAAACAAAACAAAAATGGCAATCATATTAGCTACATTAAGAAAACAAATTGATTTATTGTAAAAAAAAAAGAATCTGATTGACTTATATAACTATATCCCCTCTTTTTTTTTTTTTTTTTTTTTTTTAGCAAATACAATCAAAAAAGGTAACTTGAGGGTAGACAGAGCTAGCAGCTGAAATGTCTTTTCTGTTTGTTGATGGTCTGAAGTGGTATGGCACATAGAGTTTTCAATAGCAGAAATACTTTTACTAGCTCTGTGTTGAGAAATGGTAGAATGAGGAATAAAAAGAGGAAAATCAAGTCTGCAAGAAGCAATGGCAAGTGTTTTTGTCTGAGAGGAGAATTCAGGGCTAAAATCTTGCTCTAAAAACGGCTCCAGATTTTTCCAGCCAACTCATGGAGCTTATCTTCAATCCTGCAAGTTATTTAAAAATATTCTATCCTTATTATCTTTAAGTAGTTTTACAAAGGGGTTCCTTTATGATATTTTAAATATGTTCCCACTTTACACATGCATTTAAGATGTTTAAATGTTTTAAGATATTTAAATATATTTCCATTTTACTTACATCTTTTTACCTTTCGTTGTTGTTGGTGATGGTTATAGGGCTTGAACTAAAGGCCTGGAAACTGTCCCTGAGTTCTTTTGGTCAAGGCTAGTGCTATACCACTTTTAGTCACATCACCATTTCTAGTTTTTGAGAGATTAATTGGAGATAAGAATCTCACAAATACTTTCCTGCCTGCGATGGCTTTAAACCATGATCCTCCAGGTCTCAGCCTTCTGAGTAGCTAGGATTACAGTCTGAGCTCCTGGAACATAGTATTTTTACTTTTTACTGTAACTTGGATAGCATATTAAACTCCTTTAGTGAAGCTAATTTCACCTACATTGCTATACTACAAATAAAAACAGGGCTTGGAATATTGCTTAGTGGTAGAGTGCTTGCCTTGCATGCATGAAGCTTTGTGTTCAATTCCTAAGCACCACGGTATAAACAGAAAAAGCTGGAAGTGGCACTGTGGCTAAAGTGGTAGAGTGCTAGCCTTAAGCAAAAAGAAGCCAGGGACAGTGGTAAGGACCCGAGTCCCAGCCTCAGGACTGGGAGGAAAAAAAAATACAATAAAAACAAGAAAATGTATCATTTTTAGGAATACATAAATATTGTAAGGGAATATCTCAAGTTACAGTTATTTTTTTTTACTATTTCTGTATTGTATTAACCCAGCCTCAGACTTCTCTGAATATTTCATTAAGATAAAAACATCCTTAGAATCTAATATCATTATTTAAGCACTTTTCTAAACCACTTTAAATCTTTGAAAGAATATTTCTACCTATATGTTTCTCATATGAATAGATGAAATGGGCATCTTATGATATTACTGCAGATAAGAAGAGACTAAAAGGTCTTTGCAGATCAAATAAAATTAAAACGAAGGTTGAGATACAAGGAGAAGAGATACAGATACACACAGAAAGAATATCATGTGATGATGGAAATAGATTTCATGATTTTCTAATGTTATGGAAGTGTTCTTCACTTTAAGAAGAGATCGAATTGAAGAAATGTGCACAATTGGCCAAGTTCATGAAACAATATACTTAAGAGTTCTATATTGTATGAAATTTTATTTCAAAAATGAATTATAAGCAATGAGGTTTAATTATTATACACATGAAAGGATGGGTTCTAATATTTGCAGATAAGTTTTGCAACTAGTAAGATAATTGAGATATATATAATGGAGGGATAAATGGTAAAACAAATAAAGCAAAAGGTAGTGAAACATTACTGGTATATGTTAATGTATGTATAAAAGAATGGTAAAATATTTTCTACTTTCATCATGTCTGATACTTTTCATAAGAAAATACTGGAGAGAGAGAGGGAAAGAGTGAGACAGAGACAGAGACACAGAGAGAATATGAATGCTTCCTGGAGTATGTTTCCTTAGTACTCCAAATTAAAAATGTTTTATCTTGAGAACTCTCTCCTGTTGGGTATGAGAAACCAGGACAGAGACATAGAGAATTTATAAAGAGAACTTTTGACACTTTTCCGAATGGACAAAAAGCAGCCATATTTATAAATTAAATGTTTATTTTATTCATAAAACAACCACCAAAAACATCAACAAATCCCTATTTTATATCAGACATGTATTAGAGAGATAAATGTAAGTATAATGCCAAACCTATCTTTAGTGTATTCAGAGATTTCACATCTAATTTCTCTCCAAGATTCAATTCTGAAACCTTTATATTTACAGGAAACTAAATGCTTATGAGACCAACACAAATACCAATTTTCTTTTACTTAGACTAGATCTCAGAGAGAAAACATTTTCTTTGGTAAAGAAAAAAGTCAAATAAAGAGGCATTTATGTGTTTTGTTTGTTTGTTGTTGTTTTTAAAAAGCTTATTTCTGCTTGGTAACATAACACCCCAACAATAATGACAGTGATTCTGATAAATAGACCATTAGAAAAAGAATAGCAAACTGCAAGAAAACTCAGTAGTAAACACAGAGAAACTCACCTTTTTTTTCTTTCTCAATAAAATACAAGAGCCCTCAGGGGATAATGAGATTTTCTTTTCCTTTTTGGTTAAGTTTAGTATAAAGCTACTACTGCTGATATATTTTGCTAAATGTTTTAAAGTCATTGTCTCAATTGGATTTCACAAATATGAAGTTAGATTTTTAACCCTATTTTTGTACAAAATTAACAAAAAGCACTTGAGGGAAAGTAGGAGATTAGGTGAATATTTTACTGATGAGTATAATTTTGAAACGATTTTCTAAACAGAGGAAATATTTGCTTAAAAAAGTATTTGTAGTGCCAATATTTAATATAGTAATAGAAAAGAGATGGGTCCTGCTCTTTATATGACTACTCATTCTTCTATAACAACTACAAAGAACAGTTCTATCAAAAAGTTATCTTGGTTACTTACATAATTTTCAGATAACTACCATATTTTCTCAATCCTGTGATCTATAAACTTCCTGGAGATTCAAAACAAAATCAAGTCAGTATTCTGACCTGTATTTTCAGGGTTCTAAATTGTGTGGCTCTTCAGTAAATGCACAATCAAGCAGCAATCTGGATTCAATCAGTTTGCTCAGCTCAAACCTCACAACTCAATCCTTGCATGGGGGTGGAGAGAGAGAGAGAGACAGAGAGAGACAGAGACAGAGAGAGACAGACAGAGAAAGAGACACAGAGAATATTTGTGAGTTTGTGTGTGTATATGTGTTTGTGTATGAGAGAGAGAATGAATTAGAAAGACAGTTTCCTGAATTAATGGCAATAACCTTTAATTTTTCTTTTGTGAATCAGTAAAGCATAGTTGCAAACCTAGTAAGACATGGCTTATATCTTCTTATTCCTTATATCTTCTTCATGGATTTCACTATTGTCCAGTGAATTTCTCAGCTTTCAGTAGAAAATACAGTTAAAAATTAATATTTTCTTTCACATATTTTTCCTGAAGAGTGGGAAAATTTTAAAAAAGAAAAGAAAACACAGAAGCAATCATTAAGAAAGAAAAAGTGCTAGAAAAATAGGAAGAGAGAGACAAAGAAAATAAATAACATAACAAGGGAAGAAAGGAAAAGGAAAAGGTCCTTCTAAGAAAAAATAAATGCATAGCACAATGGCAGGAAGAAAACAAGGTATGTGTGACATGGAGAAACTAATAAGCAACAAAATGTGGCACAAGTTTTAAATGCAGTGCAAGCCTGATTTCACACAAAACTTTTCGTTCTCATTTTTTGGGGGGGTTAATTGCAAGAAAAACCTGGCTGATTTTCTTTGTATGCCTTCCTCATATTTTATAGAGATTTAAATACAAATAAATATTTCTTTTTTATTGAATATGCTTTAAAATTATCTTTAAGTATTACACAAAGAAGTATGCCAATCTACAAAGTACATATTTTTTTAAATAAAAATGCAAAGAGATAAGAAATATCATGTGTCTCTGGAGAACAGGAATCTGGGTGCTTCTGTATATTGATTTAAAAAATAGCTAAAATACAGATTTTATGAGAAATGATTGTTAGCTCATTCAAATTGTTAAACCTGTTGCAAATATTGTAATTATCTCCTACATATTCCATGAATACTGGTTGGGGGTTGGGGTCTATAGTTTCTACAGTACACAGACACTACTAAAAATCAGGGGCAAGACAGGCATTGGTGGTTCAGGCATGTAATCCAAGCTACTCAGCATACTGAGATCTGAGGATCGCAATTTGAAGCCAGCCCAGGCAGGGAAGTCCATGAACTTCTTCAAGGCTGGAAGTGGTACTATAGCACAAGTGGTAAGGTGAGAGCCTGGAGTACAAAGAGGCTCAGGGACACCACCAGGCCCCAAGTTCAAGCCAACGGACCAGAAAAAAAATTCATGGTCAGAGGACAAAGTAATATTTTTGTTCTTGCCCTTACTCAGGAAGGAGCTGGAGAATTGGTGAGCCCAGTGGTTTTCTTCCCTCTTCTCTTTTTCTCTGACATAGGTCCTATCTGTGCAACTAATGCACAGAGCTTGATTTCCAGACTACAAGGAACTCATCTGTTTCCTGATTTCATCGGAAATCATTTTAATATGCATATATATTTTTATTTTCTGTAGTTTAATCCGATTTTTAATGAAAGTCACAGGGTAAAATTCTGGCTTATATTTGCTATCAGAGAGGACCAGGCAAGTGAAATGAAGCAACAGGCCCAATTATAACCAATTCCACAGACTGGGCCATGGGATTGCTACGAGGCCATGGGATTGCTATAGTTACAATGCGTTCTGGACCCAGAAAAGGACCCGTAGTTGCGTATAATGAAAACTCTGGGGATGAAGCCTTGAAATTACTAATAATTTTGTGTTTGGGTGTTGCGTTTTCAAAGGTTTAATGGAAGTTAGATCATGATGCTGTGTTCCCAGGCATTCCTGACTCTCTCCTTTTCCTGCAGTCCTCACATTGGGATCTTATCTGGAAATGTCCGCTGTTGCTCTCCATTCCATGCAGAATTAGGCACAGTCACTGCCTGACAGCGGGTGGGAGACTATGGGGAAAAACAAATGCCAGATGCCTGAGTGCCAAAAACCTGTGAGATACTACATTAGCTCTTCAGGTATCCTCATGTTTAAGGAGTCAGGATACCAAAGCAAAAATAAAACCACTGAGACAGTTTGAGAGAAACCATAAGGGAAATATGATATTCTGCCTTTTTATCAATAAATACTGAACATAAGGTCTTTTCTAGGCACTGGACATGATAGACTTTATTATTGCCTACAAACTCTCCTTTGCACCACACAAACCTCTGTCTCTTTATCTGGTACATGAACTATCAAACCAAACAAAACCAGAGAGTTCTGAAGAGGTTAGTGAAGAAAAATGGGAGTGATTTTATATAGACACACCCATTAGTGGTAACCCTAAATCATAAAGTGTGAAAGGAAAGTACCTGTGTCACACCTTGTGCTTCTTGTTAATGTTCCTGTGAGTTGACTTGACTTTTCTCACACATACAATGTGATGTCTTCAGACACATCCATTCAATTCTTATTCTGCCACTTACTAAAAGTGGGTGAGTTTGTGCAATTTACTTAACTTCTCTCAGCTAGTCTCACTCTTCTATAAGATAAGTGTAATAATCATTGCTGTTTCATTCAGATGAAATGATGTCATATGGAAGAAACATTCAGTATAGTGCCTGGCACTGGTACAGAAACATGCTTTTGAAATATATGCTTATACGATATAAATAATGGATTATATTTTAATATTTCAATGGGTACACATTAAAGTGCTTTTGGAAGAAAATAAATAAACTTTTAATGGGAAGGACCAAAAGACATTATACAGTGCTACTTAGGTTGCTGCCCTTGATTACAGATGAGCCCTTTGACTATCACTTTGGAGAAGACCATAGAAGGCAGATGGTCAGGCAGTATCAAGGCTTAATGTTCACTTAAGGTCAAATCATAGATAAGTAATGATTCACAAGATTTCTAAGATCATTAGTTAATAACAGATCCAGTCCTACTCTTGCAAGTGAGAAAAAAAGTGAAAAACATTTTATTGTTCTCATGAGTTTGTAAAACAAAACTATGTACTTAATGTAGAACAGAACTTACTTGGAAATTTGGGAAGAATAACTTTACTATAGGTTACTCAATGTTTGGCTGTGAATAAATTAACTAAATTTACTTTTGAGAAAAGGAGCAGTTATAACAAAGAGAGTGGTTTGAATTGGCCATATTATTAGGAATAATCACTTGCTTGCTCACAAACACTGGAAATAAAGAGTTAAGGCTTATAAAATTTTCTTTAGCTTAAACTAAAAAAGATCAACAAATGGTGGTGTAAAGGGTGAACCAATGCAACAGTAATACTCACTAGATAGTATGTTGAAAATGAGTTTCACAACTTCGGGCACAGAGAGTCAAGGTGGGAAAGTAGGAGAAAATGAGGGTGGGGTAACACTGTTCAAAAAGAAATCTATTCAATTCCTTACTTATGTAACTGTAAACCCTCTATATATCACATTTACAATAAAAGTTAAAAACAAAAAACTCACAGCAATTGTCTTCTGAAGTCAATAAAAGACAAAGAGTGATTGATTAAATATCACCAAATGTTGATTTGGGGAATGGGAAGTACATCAATTTGAACTCAAGGTCTTGTGCTTCCCAGGTAGGTTTGCTACTGTGTGGGTAAAACCTTTTAGATTTTATTTTATTTTTAGTAATATCTTGCTTTTGACTTGGGCCAAACTCAGATAACAATCCTGCTGCTTATATCTCCTGTGTAGCTGATAGCAGAGATAAAAGACACATAACACTGTGCCAGAATTATTTGAGTTAGAGTCTGATGTTTTTCTTAGCTGACTTCAAAACTGATCTTCATAATCTCTACTTCTTTCTTCTGAGTAGCTTGAGTTATAAGCATAACCTACCATGCCCAGCCCCAGATATCAATATTTAAGGAGTTTTTTTAATATTCCAAATGTAACTGCAAATATGTCTTTGAGAAACACTGACTTTAACTTTGGTTAATCAAGGGATGGTTTATATGTGTCAGAGTGTAACTAAAATCAGAGACTCCATGATTGAGTGTGTCAGTAGTAGGAAGATTTTCAAAGAACTGCTAATACTTAGGCAAAATCGGTACATATTAAAAAGGTATCTTAATTGCGTGCTTGCAATGAGAAGTCTCATATTTCTCTTCCACCATGTCCTTCTTCTGTGAAAGTGACTTCAGCTTTTAGAAATAAAGCAACAAATCTAATTTAACTCAAGGTGAAATAACGCCTCCATTTTATTTCTAGTGAAGATTGTTTGGCTGAAAACCTCTTAGAGAAACGAATGGTAAAAGGAAGCTGTTGTTGTCATTTTCAACATGCCATGTGAAACCGTACCTTTTCCCCCCATATTTCTTTCCTGTGGTTTTACCCCTGATATCACTGTAACTGATTTTAGTACTCTGGATATTGTATATATGTGTATTGGAACTTGGGAAGGGAAAGACAATATCAAAATTGAGAGACAAAGGATAAAAAGACAAACCAATACAACAGAAATACTTACAAAACTATATAGTATAAACCAACTGTACAACTCATGGGGGGGGAGGAAAATGGGGAGGGGGGAAGGAGGTTGAAATGAGGGAGGAGGTAACAAGTTGCATAAGAAATGTACTCACTGCCTTATGTATGAAATGGTAACCCCTCTGAACTTCACTTCAACAACAGAGAAACAAAAGAGGAATCAAAAATAGTGACCAAAAGGAAAAAAAAGAAAAATAAAGAAACAAAAAGGAAAAAAGAAGCTTCATTAGCAATTCAAAAAGGAGAAATTTATGCTGTGAGATTAAATTTATTTGGTTTATCATTGTTTTAGTACTATAAAATATGTAATGTGTTTTATGAGGTTTGTATTGTTCATACTCAGCTTGAATCCATACCTTGGAGAATAAGGTAATGTCAACACTTCCTGGTTAGCCTTTCCAGCTCTCCTTAGAGAATTAGAACATTGGTACTAAGTAATCCACTCTATGCCTGAGCAAGCATCTAGACACAGCTGGGAGATGCATCACTACCCCATGCTGACTGACATCTAAAAGCAAGCTTGTTCTTTGGCTCCAATCCACAAGCAGGCATTATTTTTAGACACTGTTAACTGTTGGGCACACTTCTTGATGCAACTTAGACCCTATAAATTAGACCAGTTTTCCTACTATTATATTGTGTTTTGTGCAATATATTCACCACATAGCTAAGTTGCCCACACCAATAAGAGTCTTAAGACTACATTACACTCCATTTCATTAAATTAATGCAATTGTATGTTATTTAACATGAAAGAAAAATGTATTTACTCTTTGAGTTCACCCACTCATTCTGATGGCCCTTCACCATGACTGATGTATGCTTTCACTGTTGACGTATTTTAGAATCACTCCATGTTCCTGTTACTAATGGCTTTTCTTGAAATGCTTTTTATCACTCCCAAGAGGTCAGTCTGCCAGTTTTATCTCTGGTCGTCACCTCTAAGGTCTTACATGTTAGCTAGAAAGTGTTAGTGATGAGCACATGATTTCCCGGCCTATATGTCTCTAAATTCCCAGTCTGCCCCCACCCCCCTCCCCCAGGTGCTCTTTTACTTCTCCAAGATAGAACAATCACTTAACCCACTTCTTGTAAGATAGAATTGAATTGTTTCTTGGGAGGAAGATTTCTCAGATCCTCTGCAGCTATACCTTGCTATTCTTTTGCATGAACCCAGATACACTCATGGGAAATGTATGTGAGACCCAGACCCAATTATCAAGAAAGAACTTACACCCCCAAACTCTGGTATAAATGTCCAGGATTCTGCCAGTAAGGACTCCTTCTCCATTCTGTCAGTAGTGTCTTACCACAGTGTACTTTTTATTATGTCATATCCTCTCAAAAGAGCTACTTTTTACTTTAAGGATAAAATCAGTGAATTTTTAGTGCATTTTGTATAGAAAAACATAAGGCTCTTTGGATCCTCCTCCTCCTCCTCCTCCTCCTCCTCCTCCTCCTCCTCCTCCTCCTCCTCCCCTCCCCCTCCCCCTCCCCCTCCCCTCTCCCTCCCCTTCCCCTCCCCCTCTCCCTCCCCCTCCCCCTCTCCCTCCCCTCCCTTTCCCCTCCCCCTCTCCCTCCCCCTCCCCCTCTCCCTCCCCCTACCAGTCCTCCTTGAAAGTTCTGGGCTTAGAACTCAGGGATTTGTGCCTTGCATTTACTACGTAAGCATTCCAGCTACTCCTCTTCCTGAATAACTTGGAATAAAATCATGAGCCATCATGACTTATCGTAACTGCTAATAAGTCATCATCCAGCCACGATGTCATGCATACCCCCTCCTGCACATTTTCCCTAAAATTTTCTCAACAGGTCATCACATTTCTACTGTCCATCAGAAAGACAGTGAATTCTGTTTTCATATCATTCAGAATAAATTCACAATCCATCTTTAGTATTCATATTGATATATTATTCATTCCTATGAAAAAATTAGATATCCTTAAGACTCACTTTTGGGTTTTATATCATTTAATATTTTTGGCGGTTAATAATTGTCTACTTCTTGGCATTTATGTCATATTATACAGGTAATAATAGCAGGGATATTTGACTCATTTCATGTTGTGTTCATAATACTGACCAAAGTATCTTTTTTGAATTTATTTTAGCTAGTACTCTTTTTAAAATAATATCATTATTATTAAACATTAAAATATTATTATAATAAAAATATTATTACAAAGGAGTTACAGTTGCATACATAATGTAGTGAGTACATTTCTTGTCAAACTTGTTACCTCCTCCCTCATTTTTCTCCCACCTTCCCCACTTCCTAGTTCCCTCCCCCTCAAGTTGTACAGTTCGTTTTCATCATATAGTTTTGTGAGAATTGCTGTTGCATTAGTTCACCTTTTACCCTTGCCTCACCATTTTGATGTTCCCCTACCATGCATATATACATACGTATATACAATATCCACTGTACCAAAATCAAATACAGTGAAAACAGGGACTAAACCATAGGGAAGATAAACAAAAGAAAAAGAAATAATTTCACATAGTACATTAAAAATAACAACAATGATAAACCTCTTATTTCCATATGTTAGAGTTTGGTCATGTGTACATAGCTTTGAGCTATTGTGATCATCTGCTAGGACTATCATAGGAATATAAGTAAGGAATTGGAATGATTTGGAAAAAAATCATACTAAATGGAGTGAGCCAAACCCAAAGAAGCATAGACTCTATGGCTTCCCACATTGGGAATAATAAGTTTGTACTCTTATTTTTTTTTCTTATTTATTGTCAAAATGATGTACAGAGAGGTCACAGTTTCATACGTTAGGCATTGGATACATTTATTGTACTGTTTGTTACTTCCTCCCTCATTCCCCCCTCCTCCCTCCCCCTCTCCCTCTCTCCCCATGAGTTGTTCAGTTGATTTACACCAAACAGTTTTGCAAGTATTGCTTTTGTAGTCATTTGTCTTTTTATCCTTTGTCTCTCGATTTTGGTATTCCCTTTCACTTTACTAATTTTAATACCAATATATACTGTTTCCAATGTACTCAGATAAGATACAGTGATAGTGCAGGTACAACAACAGGAAGGGTATACAAGAGGATCACCAACAATAGAAGCTATGGTTTCACCTGGCATGTTGAAAGTAATTAAAACAGTGATATAACAGTCGTTTCCATAACATGAAGTTCATTTCACATAGCATTATCTTATGCATTCATAGGGGCATAGCTGTTTAACTGTGTGGTTGAATGGATGCTTCTATCATCCAGAAAACAGTGCTGGGTCAGCATAATGGAGTCTTCTTCTCATTAGTTATTTGGAGATTGGAAGGGGCACAAAAGTAACTTGCTACAAATGCACAGTGTATTTGAATTCAATGAATGATAACTATTAAATACAACTATTGGCTATAAAGAAAGACACAGAATTTCATTTCAAAAATAAATGAAATTTCAATCTACATAAACCATGAAGGCCCTAACTTTGGACCCTATGAAGCCAATTTAGCTTTATGGAAATACCACTGCACCAGTGCAGTTGGTTATCCTTTGAGTATGGAATACTACAGACCTCAAGGGAGGGCAAACTCCTGGGACTAGCTCTTCAGTGAGCACTTCTGATCCTGCCTAGCCTTGCAGTCACAAACTCCTTCAACATACTTTCATTACAAAATCACTTCATCTTATATTTCCTTTGCTTGCGCAAAAGCCTGGTGAAACAACTTAATCAGATAGTCCTTTCTAGGCAAAAGTATTTATGCCTAATAATGAATTCATTCATCTTTTTCAAAGATTTTTGTTTTTATATCACTGCCACTAGCCCAAAGGAATAAGCAAATAATTTATAGTTTCATTCAGAATTTCCACTAGGTAAATATTATTTATCTTTCAGTTCAGATTATATCATAATAAAATGGCTTGTAAAAGAATGAAATAAATTGTCAAGCAGAGACATTTCTTTTCCTTATTAATGGTTTTCTTTCAAAATTATTCATGGAAGCAATGATAAGACTACCCACTAATAAAAATAATGATGATATGATGATGATGATGATGATGATGATGATGATGATAAAACTAGGATATTTCGTTTTTCTGGGTGCTTGTGGAACATACCTGTAATCTTATCTACCGAGAATTCAAAGATCCAGAAGATCAGGGTTGTATGTCTGCCTGGGCAGAAAAGTGGGCAAGACTCATCTTCAAAATAACCAGCAAAAGTAGTGGAGCTGGAGACGTAGCTCAGTGGCAGAGTGCTAGCTATGAGTAAGCAAGCTGAGGAAACATGAGGCTCAGTGTTCAAACCCAGTGCTGGCAGAAAAAAAAATTACTCTAAGTCACTAGAGAACTTACTGTGTACCAAAATCTGTGTGCCACACATTTAAACCTTCATTAGATTTTACTACAGATATTTCTATTCCAAAATCTCAGAGAGAAAGACAGTCTTACATGGGTTAAGTAGAATGTTTAAATATTCCTCTGGCAATTCATGCAATACACAGAAACTATTGCATTTTCATGCTGGCATTTAGCTCCTTATTTACATTGAGGTCTACTGTAGCATAAAGTAGGTCATTTAGTTTTTTAGTGTTTTGGGCGGATTAGCATGCATACATTGTACACATGGGAGAGATTTCATTGTTAAATTTTACATAAATTATAGATAAACTACACATTTTATGTTCTGATAGCTTCTCATTTGGTTATCTTTTGATTGCAAGAATATTTTAATTTAATTTTATTGTCAAGGTGATGTACAGAGGGGTTACAGTTACATACGTAAGGTAGTGAGTACATTTCTTGTCATACATGTTACCGTCTTCCTCATTTTTCTCCCACCTTTACTTTTCTTCAATCCCCACCCCCCAGTTGTACAGTTAATTTCCAACATATTGTCTTGTGAGTATTGCTGTTGCATTGCTTCACTCTTTATCCTTTGTCTCACAATTTAGATGTTGTCCTTCCCTTCCTTAATTCAGAAAAATGTATATACAATACCCAGGGTACCAAAATGAAAAAAAGTGACAACAGGGGCTAAACGATAGTGAAGAAAAGAAAAACAAATAATTTCACATAGTACATTAAAAATAACAGCAATGAAAAACCTTTTCTTCCTGTTTCTTGGAGTTTTTTTCACTGAGCACCATCTTATATGCTCATAGTGGGCCAGACCCAAAGAAACATAGATTCTCATGGCTTATCTCATTGGTAATAATTAGGCTATGTCTAGGATAGTCCTAGCAAAGGATCACAATAGTGAGAATGTTTTAAAGACATGATGGAAATGTCACTTTAAAGTTATTTACTCAAGTAGCACTGTGTGCTTTTTAAAAAATTGTTTAGTCTTACATCAGAGAGCTGCTTACATGATTCTATATTCGACACCACTGATTTTTGCTTACAGATTCAACTAATATGTATGTAATTATTGTTTTAGATTTATAATCTATTTTTAATTTTTAAAAAATTATCAGCATTAGTGTTTAATTCTGGGGTTTTCCTAACTGACATTTTGCTAACATGCCCTCTACCACATGAGCCACTGGCTTCATCCATTTTATGTTTACTACTTGTTGGGTAGTTATTCTTTTGTTCTTCATGCCCCCACCCCCACACCTCTGGGCCAGGGCAGTGCTAAACTGTGATCCTCCAATTTTTCCTTTGTGACTGTTATTATAGACATGTGCCACCATGTCTGGCCTAACTTTATAATGTTATTAACAACCTTGTTCCTTTTTTACATTCTACAAGAAATAGAGGCAAAGTCAATACAACATCAAAACTACACTCCACTCTAGGAAAATGCAATTTATGATTCATACTTTTATGTTATTGTTTATTAAGAATTCAAACTACTTTTGGTATACCATTGGTAGAGTTTTGTCTGAATTCAGCGTAAATGATTATTGAAGAAAAGCCATTGAATTAATTTAATGTAGTTTAATCAGTTTGATTTTATTTTCCCAAATATCATATCTTGCCACTGTTGTAATCATGAGTGATGGAACAAACATTTTTGAGGTTACAAAATCCTGTTAGTATGATATAAAGCCTCTTAGATTGTGAAAATAACAGTAGGAAACTTAAAATAATGCTTTCTTCAGTTTATCTGTAGGTATATATTTATATATATATATATATATATATATATATATGCATGCATGCTAAGGAATGTGGATAGTTAATTCCTGAGTTTATTCATTGCTCAAGGAATTATTAAGAAGATTACAGACTCATTGTGAGCATTGCTCATTTTTACTGGCTTTGCATCAGAGCTTAAAACACTATTATAAATTCAGTAATACACAGGGTTCAATGGGCAGTATAATAATTAGAAGGATTTGAAAAACCTAACAAAACCACAGAATTATTTTCATGGAAATTGTTTTTGTGTTAACTATACAGTGTCATTTATCTACACACCCCTGTGGCAAAAATAAAAACAAACAAGAGATTCATAAACTTTTACTACATCTCAATAGAATCCTAAATTGAGTACATGTAACTTGAAAGTTTTCTTTACAAAATTAAAATACATTATTTAGAAAACGTACTTAAGCAAAAGGGAAATTAAGTCTTCCACTTCTTGTCTTTAAAGCTTCTAAACTGCAGAAGTATGAAAAAACACTTTTGTGTGGTCTTTCCAATTACTCAGTTATACATTTGTAGTTGGAAAAGTGATTGTACCAATACAGTCAGTTTTAAAATATTTTGATTAAACAAAATTTTATAAATGCTTTGTATCTGTCATATGATGAGGTTTTAACTCATCAGTTAATCATACAGCACATAAATCTAGAGTCTATAACATAATATCATACATCTCTGTGAGTAAAGACAGAAGAATTTGAGATAAACTGTTACAATGTCCTCTATTTTAATATTCTACATTTCATCAATCAGTGACTTATTTGGAAAAGGTTTTGAACATTTATATTTTCTAAAATAATGTTAGTGTAGTGTTAATATTAAACAAACCAAGACTTATTTGGGATCATGTGACAATTTTCAATATGAATGGTCAAAAGAGAAAACTAATACATTACTATAATTTAAGAAAAAGGATAGTATTGACCTTATTTCTGCACTTTGTGTTTTAAGTCAGTACTCAACAGCTTCACAACAATGAAAATAGTATAATTGCAATAGTAAATGTGTGGGGGAGGGGTTGTAGTTAACATGTACATATGTAAAATCACAGTATATCTTCATATATATTTACAAATCAAAATTAAAATTTTTTTTTTGTCAGTTCTGGGGCTTGGACTCAGGGCCTGAGCACTGTCCCTGGCTTCTTTTTTTGCTCAAGGCTAGCACTCTACCACTTGAGCCACAGCGCCACTTCTGGCCATTTTCTGTATATGTGGTGCTAGGGAATCGAACCCAGGACCTCATGTATATGAGGCAGGCACTCTTGCCACTAGGCCATATCCCCAGCCTCCTTAAAAAAATGTTTTTAACTTCATAAAAAAGATGACACATCATGTCCACAATCACTGTTACAGTAACTTGACTTAACTATCAAAGATTATGGACAATAACTATACCTTCTTAATTCACCCGAAGAGGCCATGTGGCTTTGAGGTTTACGAAATATTAAAATCAGCAAAAGTTAAAACATTATGCCTATTTTAGACCTCATGAATTTCCTTCTGTAATCCTTTATGAATCAATAGAAATCTGTAAATAAAGATTGAACTTTTTTTTTCTTTCTTTGATTTAAACTTGGCAATAAATTTTGTTTCCTTTTAAGTGAACATAACAATGCAAACTAAGGACATTGTCACAAAGTCATTGATCTTCTCTTAACCAGTAATTTAAATCTACACAGTTAGGAACCAAATAGCACTTCTTTTTTATGATTACATATTGGTCCTCTGTTTTAGTTATCTGTCTCACAAATGCATGCAGACTACCAAGGGTTGCAATACAGTGTAGTATTTAGTAGCATTGAGTGGCTTATACATCTGCATGGAAAGCTGGTACTGCTAATTTATGAGCAGCCACAGTGTCGCCTCATCATGATATGTTACCAACTCCTAGAACTTTCTCAATCTTTTGTACATTTCAATAATTTGTTGATTGAAATGTACTGTTGCGCTCATTTTGTTTTGTTTGATTGTGATACATTTCTTTATATCCTTTGATTTAATTGATTTAAACTAGATATTTTATTGGTAAGAGTGTAATCTGAACATAGGAATAATTAAAGTGTATTTCAAATATGCCACTATTTTCAGTGTGAATTCTAAAAGGATACTCTGTGAATCACAGTAATTGTACAATTTCAAATATCCTAATTTTGTTTTGGTGGTGAATATGGTATTATGGTGAATATAGTATTGCCAAGTAGTCCTCAGGGAAGTGAGGTTTTATTTTTTTTCTTCCTGTACAAAGAAAATTAGGAAAACAATCAATATTTGTTTTCCAGAAACATTTGCTCTCTGCTCCAGATTTATGTCTGGGTATTTACTTAGTGTGTATCATTCTCCAGAGAAGTAGCTTATTAGACGTACTTGGATGGCAGTCTTGGAAATCTAAAGATGATTGTTTGTTTTTCCCAAGAACCACTTCCCAATGATTATTATTCAGCCCTGCAGTATTAAAGTGACATGTTCAGTTCTGGATGATTGTGCTAAAACATTATTTCAACCCTATGAATACTTGTTATGAAATAAATGTCAAATATTGTGACATATAGTAGATGGTTAGAAGTGGTAAATTGTTTTAATATAAGTACTGACTTTTTACTTATGCTTTTCACAGGATAAACACCAATTGGGAGATCAATTCTGTGCATGTTTTCTTGGAGTAAGTAGACGTTCAAGCACAGATATTTATTTTGTTACTATTATAGATGATTGGATTATCTCTTAATTTAATTTGGCTTACAGTGACTTCTAATGCTGATGATAGTAAAGGTTGAAAAGTGATAATTTCCAACATTTTTTCACATGGAGCTGTGGTTCTAAGTGATAGAGCACCAGCCTTGAGTTAAAGAGCTGAGGCACCCAAGCCCTGAGTTTAAGACACACAACAACAACAAAAAAAAAAAAAAAAGAAAGAAAGAAAGAAAGAAAGAAAGAAAGAAAGAAAGAAAGAAAGAAAGAAAGAAAGGAACTATTTTGGATTTCTAAGATGCCATAATTTTATTAACACCAAAAATAGAATAAGGAAAATCAAAGTTGTGGCCATGAGGATCAAGATGTAGAGAATATACTTTTTTAAAGACATGATTATTTAAAGACATGATCAACTATGTAGCCTTCACTATTGTCTTAGTTAAACATTTAGTAATTTAGGGAAATTAGACATATCAATAGCCATTTTTTATAGCCTGAGTTACAATATTTTGGAGAAAAATATGGAAACAAATAGAAGAATGCTCCCTTATGGTCAGATACATACTGCCAGAAAGAAGAAAAAATCTAAATTAGAGTTGTGAAATAAACTAGAAACTCTAAGAATGATACAAAAGCAAAAAGGGAATGTTCAATTTATATAAATTCAACATAGTTCACTCAATATAGAGTTCAGAGTGAAGGTAAGAAAAAAGAGTTGGTGGCTTTCTCAAGTGCTATAGCATCCGATTAGCAAGGAAGTGAGGTGTTGAGTTCAAATTCCCAATGCCAAAAGTGAGAAAGAGAGACTGAGACAGAGATAGACACAGAGACACTCAGAGTAAAAGAGAGACCAAGCAACAGAGGGGGAGAAAGAGAGAGACTGAAGGATAGGAATTTTCACAACACATCCTTAAAAAGGATAAGTTATCTTCTTTCACATTAATGAGATAAAACTGTCTTTATTGAATACGACTACTACATTTAGACAATAGGAATATTAATAAGATTTAAATGTATGAGTTTACTATGTGACTTGCCAAACTATGCACCATTATTTGAAGTTAAAGTTTACTTAGGAAGAGAATAATGGTCATAACATATTCAATCTAGATGCAAGAAACTTCAAATTACAACTTTTCAATGTACTCATGACAAGAAGTGTTTGGTTTACTTTCTGTTGATCTCATCTTGGAATATGAATCCATTCTTCCAGGGTTTTTTTTGTGTTTTTTTAAAAAAAATTTTATTGTCAAACTGATGTAAAGAGAGGTTCCAGTTTCATACATTAGGCATTGGATACATTTCTTGTACTGTTTGTTACCTCCTCCCTCATTCCCCCCTCCCCCTCCCCTTTCCCTGTCTCCCCATGAGTTGTTCAGTTGGTTTACACCAAACAGTTTTGCAAGTATTGCTTTTGTAGTCGTTTGTCTTTTTACCCTGTGTCTCTCCATTTTGGTATTCTGGGCTTTGGACTCAGGGCTTGAGCACTGTCCCTGGCTTCTTTGTGCTCAAGGCTAGCACTCTACCACTTGAGCCACAGCGCCACTTCTGGCCATTTTCTGTATATATGGTGCTGGGGAATTGAACCCAGGACCTCATGTATAAGAGGGGAGCACTCTTGCCACTAGGCCATATCCCCAGCCCTATGAATCCACTCTTGATTTCACATTAAGTTACTTAGATTACAGTCTTGAAAAAGCATTCTAATAAACTGATATTACCTTTTTCTTCCAGTAAGTCTCTCTTGCTATAAATTTAAAGTAAGTTTAAGATCATGAAAAAAGTTAAGAAAGCAAATGAGAATAAATACATACTTTTAAAATGTCTTGTTTTATTAAAAATCATTACTAAAAATCAGGCATCAAATCTTTCACATAAAAAAATGAGATTTAATGTTAGCCTTGTCAAGTACATATGAATCTTGTTTCAAAGGGTTAAATGAACAGAGTTTAATGGAGTTAAAAATGTTCTTATGGACCAATACATACATATGTGGAGGCACAGATGCATATAAAGAGTTTAAAATATACAACACTACTGATTGACTAGAATGTGGAGTGAGACACACACAAAGCAACCAGTCCATTATGTAGCAAGTGGATAGGATATGTACATACATTTGAAAGCTTAAAAATAAAACTTCTTGGTATTTTGAGAGTTAAGATTTTATTTATTCACAGGTGATAAGGGATTTGCTTCAGTTATTTATTGATAGACTACCAAATGACTAAGAGTTATGTTTATAAAGAGCTTAACTCTACCTCATTACCACCTTCCTTCTGTACTACCAAAAATAGAATTTCACACTAATTGCTTTCCCCCAAAACAGTTGCCATGGACATTTATTTGCCTTTGTATTAACAGGCAAAGTTTCCATCAAAACAATTTATATTACAGAAATTTGATGTGCAGTTTTGAAAACTGAAGTGGATAGGATTTACATTGACATACAATCAACATAATTATCACTATATTTGGAATATGAATGCAAGAATAGAGGCATGGGCAAATGATTGCTTTTTTTCCTCTGGAAAAGAAATACATACAAACAAATGTACTCTCTCAAGAAATGTTTTAGTGTTCATTTTAACACAAATGGTACTCAAGCTCTTCTCATCCTTCTAAGGAAAGCAATCCATTAGCTTTTGGAAATATACACACTGGGTGGGATCCTTCAAGTTAGTAACATAGCTTTTCCAAAGCTAGTAAGAAACATGCGCACAAAATTTTATTTCCCATTATAAGCTATGATCTTTTTTTTTTTAAACCTGAGTAGATACTTGATTAAGGATTTTATGACACTGATAATTATCCATTTCTTAAAATCATCATTACATTTTGGATAATTTTATTCTTTTCTTCTATCAGTACAACATAGAAGCCTTCTTTGTGCGCAGCAATGATGTATGAAATTTAAAAATACAACATCAATTGTCTAGACTTCAAAATCTCTGTGGTCTGGGATTAGGTTTTCAGGTTTTTATATAATTAATTATGTCATGCATAAAAAAGGATTTGTACCACTGGTGTACTTATTGTCTGTCAATTTTTTATCCTTTGGCTTCAATTATTTACCCAAATCTTAAAATTTTCTTTTTAAAATTACATATATATATAATATTATGGTTAAATTTGTATCTTGCAATATGGAACATTCTTCTAAAACAAAGAAAAATTTACATTCATCTCAAGTGCACACAGATCACTTTTTGTGGTAGATTGCATAGGAAGCCACAGAACAAACTGTATTCAACTTAAAGAAACTAAAATCATTTTAAATATCCTCTGTAAACACAAATAGAATGAAACCAGAAGTCAATAACAGAAAAAAAATAAACACGGAAAGGCTCGGATATAGCTCAGTGGCAAAGGGCCTGCCTAGCAAGGTCAACATTCTGCTTTCGATCCCTAGTACCAAAAAAGAAAAGATGAAAAAATAAAAATAGAAACATGGAAAAAAAAACACACATATGCTTAAATCTAAGAATACATCTTGAATGACCTTTCAATTAAAGAAGGACACTTAGATAATATTTTTATGGGGTATAGCAAAAGTGAGACTTAAGGCAAATTTATATCAACACCTACACTTAAATATACAATAATGTATAGTAAATAACATAATACTATACTTTAAAGAACTACAAAACCATAAAGTAAATTCAAATTTTGGAGAACAAACAAAGCAAAAATATTAGAATATAATGAAATAGAAAAGAGAAAACAATAGAAAAATTGTAAAAATTTTGAAAAAAGTAAAATTTTGCTAAATTTTGCCTTTGCTTTTCTAAGGAATTATGCTATTTGAGTATTCTTTTGGATATACTGTATTTCAGTCAATGAATTTATGTAAACTTGTATAACACCCAACACATTTAGCGTATAGGCTTATGAACTAAAAGTAGCTTCCACATTCATGAGAACATGTGTGACTAACGAATAAAGGTCAAAATATCAATAAAAATAAGAACGTGGAAGAATTTTTTTCCAACCTTTATAAAGGGCTTGACAAGTTCAGTGATGAACTCATTAAAGATGAAGCAATAACAAGAGAGGTAGAATTAGATGTAGATATGACTGAATTGCTTAAATATTATGATATAACATTTATTAAAAGAGGAGTTGGTCTTTACTAATAAGCAATGAAAGTGTTTTCTTGAGATAGAATCTATTTGGGGAGAATAGTATGGTAACATTATTGAAATAAAAGTAAAGGTTCTAGAATACTGAATAAACCTGGTAAAGCAGCAAAAGTATTTGAAAGCTAGCTATAAGAAATGATATGATATGAAAAAGATTTCATTCTACACAGAAATCATTAATGAAAGTACCAGTCAATTAATGAAATAAGGTTTGTGTAATTTTATTTAAGAAAAAAATAATATGTTACTAGCTTATTTAGTCTAATAAGTATATAATATATTAAATACTGCCACGTTCTGGTGACTCATGTCCGCAATCCTATCTACTCAGGAGGCTGAGAAAGGAGGATCCTGGTTCAAGGAAAGCTCAGGAGGGAAAGTCTTTGAGAGTCATATTTCCAACTAACCACCAGAAAACAGGAAGTGGTGCTGTGGCTCAAAGTGATAAGAGTGCTAGCGTGAATAAAAGAGATCAGGGACCTCACAGAGGCCCTGAGTTCAAGCCCTACAACTGACAAATAAATAAATGAATAAATAAATAACAAAGGTACTTCATATATGTGTATGAATGTATATATATATATACATATATATTTGCTTAATTTGGATTAATTCTATATCTTAATTTGGACTCAAACATGAAATATTTCGGTTGTATGCCTGGAAATTAATGAATATTTTAAATAAATTATAGATAACTTATTTTTCTTGAAACTGTTGGAAAAGTGTTTTTTTTAATTTCTCCTTATCAACATTAGTAGTAATTCATTACATGTAATGGGATTTAATCTTTTTGTAAATAAAAAATGAAAGATGATTTTCAAGGAAGGAAGGCAAGGAGAATAGGACCAAGAAGAGAAAGGGAAAAAAGGAGAGAAGGAGGAGGAAGGAAAGAAGAAAGGAAGGAAGAAAGGGAGGGAAGGAAGCAGGGAAGGAGTGGAGGGAGGTGAGGGAGAGAGGCAGAGAGAGGTAGGGAGGGAGGTAGGGAGGGAGTGGAGGGAAGGAAGCAGGGAAGGAGTGGAGGGAGGGAAAGAGGCAGGGAGGCAGTGGAGGGAGGGAAGGAGGCAGGGAGGGAGTGGAAGAAGGAAGTGGAGGGAGGGAGGGAGGGAGCCAAGGAGGGAGTGGAGGGAGGGAGGAAAGAAACTTAAGATGGTAGCTGTGAGGTACAAAATAGATTTTTATAACTATGTGAAAGGTTAAAAAATAGACACTTTTCATTGTGTAGAAAATACAATTTTAGCATGCATAGCACTAAGAGATATGCCTAATTATCTGTAGTCTGAAGATGCTATAATGTTTTTATTTTCCTTTCTCACTTCTTGAACTGCTCTTCTTTGTGATTTTGTTTTTCTTCAGAGAAATGCTTACCAGAACACTTCTGAGTCAGACCATAATATTATTAAATATGTTGATTTCACACTACTGTTTCTTTGGAGGCCATACAGGTTTCTAGGTCAGGGTCTAATTTAAGGATTGGGGACTATGAAGAATATCTCATTTAAATATGGTGAATTATGCATGAAAGATCTAATCGGTTCCCTACAGTAATGCCCTAATTATGCTTTAATTCATTAATAGGAACATTCTGGTTTCTGCTGAATGTTCCACATATTTTTACAATTAAGACAGGATTAGAAGAATTTACACCATGTAAAAGCAGAATAAAGACATCATTTTTATCCGATGGAAGAGTCTTCCTTTTTTCCACATAATGGAATGATCATATTTTTTGACATTGCAGTACAGAATATAACACGCCTATTTAAATTAAAACATAGAGAGAATATATCAATTTTTGTTGCTCATTTACCCACATTAAAGACTGTTGTCATAGCATGCTAAAAATACTTGAGGAAGATTTCACTGATTGCTTTCACTTAACAGCCACTTTGCCATTTATTGGCTTAATTTTGCACAAAATGAAGAGAGCTTGGAATCCATGAGAAGACATTTGAATTTAGTTTTACAAACCTCCATCCTGGAAATAATAAAATGAAGATAGCTCTTTCTGGTGCTGTGTTGTTATGCATTCTACAGTCCCCCCTCCAAATTAAATCCATGCTAAAGTCTCTCAGAACAACCTCAGCACACAAAAAGAAGCATTTCTTCTTTTTATGTTCTTTTCAAATGCAAGCCTGTATCAATCTCATTTTACAATGCATGCTACTTTCAAAATATACAGAGTGATGGTGGCATTTCACCAGTAGCAAACAATACTGTAAAAAAGGGGGAAAAAAGAAAAATCTTTTCTAACCCTTTTGCTTCAAAGAAACTTGTTTCAGAGCAACTTTATTTTTATCAGTATAAATTAATGAACTGAAACACATATCTCTTTGCTACAATAAAGCAGACATACATATACACCTGTCAAGATCTATACTACTGAAGAAGTTACATCCATCACTACTCAATTACAAATATGAAAGTCTGAGTTAATAGAAAAGTACTAATGAGTTGTTGTGAATATTTACATATTAAGGGACATTCAACTTTCTGCTATTCTCTTCACCATTTAAATGATTTAAAAGATTGTCTAACAAATCTTCAAATGACCTGCCATCTCACAGGTAAAAATTCAGAAGCAAGTGGCTGTATGAATCAAGCATGCAATGTCCAACAGGATCGGTCTGACGACCCCTGAATGTGACCTGCTCCCAGAGGGAACCAATTTAATGCTCCATCACACACTGAACAGTATGTATGAATCACAAAAGCCTCCAGATAAATTAGTGACAGGTACATCTGAATAGGATTCTTTCTAAGTCTCTTATCTGCAGCCAGGCAAGCTTGTTTTACCCTCACTCTCAAAGATAAAGCCATGTGGCACATTGCCTTGGCAGATTTGCACAAAGCAAACAGCCCTCATCATCCATTATTGAGGGGGAAAAAATCCTCTTATTATTTCAGGTACTGTGACAGCAAATGAGATAAACTGAAAGCTATCTGCCAGTTGAGCATTCATCAGCCGATTACCAGGCCTTACGTCTTCTCTAAGTTTCATGGGCTCTGGGCTTCTGGCTCTTTTCTTTTTCTTTTTGACAGTTCTGATATCCCTCAGTTGTAGCCAAGGCAAGGTTCAAGAGTGAAACAGCATGTTATCAAAGACACCTTATCACAGGCCAAACAGGGAAAGGAAATGCCAACCATTAGTTACTAGTGAGAGACAGATTCATGACAGCACAAGAAGAGGGCAAAACAAGCTTTCATCTTAACGGCCCAGTTATTCCATCTGAACAAACCCACAGGACAATTCAGGAGTCATATATTGGTCTCAGAGGAGATTAAAAAAAAACATGAAAAAAAACCCAATACACACATTATTTACATATCTTATCAACTACGAAGTAGAATATCAAAGCAATATGAGACCATGTGTCTTAAACTGTAAATGAATCTCGTCTGATGCCTTATTGTCCTAGAAGTAAACAGACCAATAGTTAGAATTAACTAGAAATTGTTAGAAAACAGGCATAGATTCCTACTTTCTGAATTCTGAATCATTTATAGTTCCACTTAATCAGGCTTATCTAGTTACATGTCTTAGTAAGTCCCATATCACATCACAATGTCAAGTATATAACAAATCAACAGGACTCACCTTCTTTAAGTTCTGAGGAGGTAGCCCATCTCATGCAAAATCAGGATTGTGCTTCTGGATGAGTCTATGTTGAATGAAAGATAAAAATTTTAGTTCTTTTCTACTGCCATTAAGAATACATAATAAACTTACAAAATTGTCAAAAGGAAAAATTACATCAAGGAGTACTGGTTGGTAAATCGGTGCCTTGCACATGCAAGTTGTTTACCCTCCCCCTCCTTTCCACAGCTTTGCAAAAAATTTAACGGTGAACTCATTACTGAAGAAATTCAAGCAAAGGTAGGGTTAATTCACGTCTAGGAATTCATATCTATAAACATGCAAGTTAATAAGACATCTGAAATTGGAAGATGTGGTTAACACTGGGAAGAACAATAGCATATGCAATGTACATTGTGATAGATTTAGCTAAATTAATTGTTCTATATCTGAGATGATTCATACCCTAAATGTGTAAAGAACCAAAGCAAAAATGCACATTAACAATGCATGTCTAATGGTACTGTGGGGAATATAAATATACATACTATTTTTACCTTCTCTGAAATTATACATTGGTTTAATTAGATCAGATAGATTTCCTTTATAGCCACAATAATTTAAGCAACATTAAGCACCATTTAAAATAGACAAGAATTTTAGTTAGAAGGTATTAAAAATTACTATTTCTGTTCTAACTACTCTTCTTATGTTGAGTTATATACAACGTGCTTCAAAGTCATTAGTAATTTCTTAGGAACCTTAGTAACAGAACTGAGATACTCAATTAAATTGAGTCATGTCCTGCTGGCTCAAGTTCATACTCTTAGCTATTCAGGAGGCTGGGATTAGAGGATAACAGTAAAAAGCCAGCTTTGAGCAGAAAAATTTGTGAGACTCTCATCTCCAAGTCAGCAGTAGAGCAGTGGTTCAAATGATAGAAGGCTAGTCTGAGTACAAAAG
The DNA here is from genome assembly GCF_023159225.1 of Perognathus longimembris pacificus. NCBI lineage: Eukaryota > Metazoa > Chordata > Mammalia > Rodentia > Heteromyidae > Perognathus > Perognathus longimembris. The sequence continues at coordinate 25,418,296 of NC_063161.1, read as the reverse complement.
CACAGGAACATTGACAACTCCCAGGCTCTGAGTTCAAGCTCCAGGACCATCACACAAACACACACATACACACACACACACACACACACACACACACAAATTAAACTACTTCAAATATACCATATTATAAAATTTTATTTTTAATTACATTTTATTATTTGTAAGCAATTGAATAAAAGAGTTACCATCTAACTAATCAGTTTATAACAACAAAGTGAAAAATATAATCAAGAACACTGCAAAAAATAATCATGGCAATTAGTTTGAATATTTAGAAAGCTACATGTAATAGGTGTGTTGTTCAATGGTTTATTTAAATTATGTACAGAAAGTCACATAGTAGCTCCTTGATTATTACACCTCAAGATTGTGGCAATAGATTATGAAATATTCAAATTATCTGGTTAACTAAGGATTCCTTCAAGAGTAAGATCTGGGTGAAATGACCTTAAGATTGCCTTCTGCTTGATAACCTTAGGCAAGTTTCTTCCTGACCTCATTCTTTTGTCCTTCTATACAATATATGTGACTGTAAATTATTTATCTTGTCCTTTGAGATGTAAATTTCCTTGTATTTTGCAGTGATACAACCCTGTAATGTCATTCTCTAAGGCACATAGAAATATAATCAACAAAGATAATCTCCATGTCTCATAGTCTCAATGAGATGAGTATCTTAATTTAGGTAAAATGGATTAGCAGGTAGAGATGGCTGATCATGTTGACCAATTTTCCTAACACATTCCTCTAACTATCCTCTCTAATTTACCTGGAATCTTTGAAATCCCTACTAGTTAAATTCAGCAACTCTCCTTTTTCTAATTAATCTTAATTATATCTGGGTCTGGCTCACTTCACTTAGTATAAATTTTTTCAAGTCCTTCCATTTCCTTACAAATGGAGCAAACTCATTCTTTCTGATAGAAGTATAAAATTTCATCAGAGGATGACAAGAGCCTAATAGCCATGCCCTTATGACCACATAAGATAATGCTAAGTGAAATGAACTCCATGTTATGAAGACGACTGTTATATCACTGTTGTAATTACTTTCAACATGGCATGTGAAACCGTAGCTTCTATTGTTGATGATCCTCTTGTATTCCCTTCCTGTGTTTGTACCCGAACTGTCACTGTATCTTATCTGAGTACATGGGAAACAACTGTATATACTGGTATTAGAACTAGGAAAGTGAAAGGGAATATCAAAATCTAGAGACAGGGCTGGGAATATAGCCTACTGGCAAGAGTGCTTGCCTAGTATACATGAATCCCTGGGTTCAATTCCCCAGCACCACATATATAGAAAATGGCCAGAAGTGGCGATGGGCTCAAGTGGCCAAGTGCTAGCCTTGAGCAAAAAGGAAGCCAGGGACAGTGCTCAATCAAGCCCTGAGTCCAAGCCCCAGGACTGGCAAAAAAAACCCAAAACCAAAATCTAGAGATAAAGGATAAAAAGACAAACGACTACAAAAGCAATACTTGCAAAACCATTTGGTGTAAACCAACTGAACAACTCATGGGGGGAGAGGAAAAGGGGGAGGGGGGAGAGGGGAATGAGGGAGGAGGTAACAAACAGTACAAGAAATGTACCCAAGGCCTAACCTCTCTGTACATCATTTTGACAATAAATAAGAAAAAAAAAAGAGTCAGTTGTGTTGTTCAAGGCAGATATTATACTTACCTTCAAATATAATAGGGAGAGATTGATACAAACAAATCATGATTTAAGATACAGTATAGCCAATACCTTTCTTTAGAGAACAAAAGAGAGAGATCTCATTCAAGCAAAGCAGATGATGAGAAAGCAAAATAGCATATGTATAATTGAAGCCCAATTTAAAGGTATCATCCTGACATTATCTAGGTAAATTATAACAATTATAATGCCCCAGGAAGAAGGTCCAGTGAGAACAGATAGTGGAAACTAATATTTTGACATGTTAATTAAAAGTTAATGTGTGGGGCCTGGGAATATAGCCTAGTAATAGAGTGCTTGTCTCACATACATGAAGCCCTGGGTTCAACTCCTCAATACCGTGTAAATAGAAAAAGCCAGAAATGGCCCTGTGGCTCAAGTGGTAGTGTGCTAGCCTTGAGGAAAAAGAAGCCAGGAACAGTGCTCAGTCCCTGAGTCCAAGCCCCAGGACTGGCAAACAAAAAATAAATAAATAGAAGTTAATGTGTGAGCAGAACTGATGAATAATATAATAAGCAGCCTAATAACGGGTAAACATGGCACTATCTTCCTCTCATCCCCAACATATATCTAGCTTTACACTGTGGTTTGGGTGTAATTAGTAATAATGCAACCCTTATCTAATGAAAATCCTCTGGTCTGTATGATAAACTTTGTTGCAGGAAACTGAAAGTCACTTAGTTTTATAAGGAAGTTTTGTTTAATTATGCCAGTTATCTGGGCAACACAAAGCAACAATCAAGCAAAATGGCCAGTATTTACTCAGGCACATCTGTCAGATACCACTTCAGACAACTTAACTTATATTATCTCATTTAGTCCTGAAAATGACCCTATAAAGTATGTTATGGTTATTCCATGGATGAGACAACTCGAGCATATGGAATGTAAGCAATTTGTTCAATGAGAGAAATGAAGGAACATGAATTCAAACTAGGTTGACTGGCTCCAGAATTTATTCTTTTGAAAAAGTTTGTAAAAGTTTAAATGTAAAATATTTGTATAATATGCCAACTCACAGATGAGACTAAATCCTCAGGAGATAGTTAAAAAGAAAAGGAAAGAAAGGAAAGGAAGGAGGGAAGGAAGAAAGGAAGGAGAAAAAAGGAATAAAATTATTCAAAGAAACGTATAGGCGCTAACAAAAGAAACGATTCCTAAAATGTGAAAAGTACAAAGAGAATAAAATAAAAGTAGGTTTAAATAGACAGATTTTAGAAAATAAATGAAATATTTCCCTCCTTAAACAATAAATAAGGTTTACATTCAATTGAATAACAGAATATTTATTTCTCCTTGATCCTCTCAATCAAATGAAACTAATAATTTTCTAAATTTACTGATAAAAGATAAAAAGGATACTTTATCCACTCCAGATATAGCTTAGATTAGTAAAATTCTGATGTATATATGTATGATATTACATTCATGCACACATTGAGGGAGGAATAAAACATAATTTGACAGAATGAGGGGAGTGGTTATAGTGTTTAAGGAGGAACCATGTTCAGAGTTTAGTTGAGTTCATCTTTAAACTGTATTGTCTATAGGTTTATAGCAGTTGACACTATAGAAGTTTCTTTGTCCCATGGACTATGAAAAGTGGGGAGGGGTCATAATTAAGATGTGCAAGAATGTTATGAGGATAAGTAAACAGGTGTAGGATACATTGGATATATAATCCAAGATTTATAGGAAGAATTAGACATATAAAACATGTAGCAATGTTGTAAGAACCAAATGGAGAAACTTTGTAACTACTGTCATGAACAAAATTTCTATGCACTGCTCCTAATCTATCAGAAAAACACTAAATTCATATTTCAAAATCTGCCATCCCTGGGAACTAAAACAGGTTCAATGCCAAGACTAGTTTAGAAACGAAGGTGAGTGATGAACCCACTAAAGGAGGAAGGACAAATTATCATATGCAAATATTACAAAATAAAAATCCCTGTATGTTTCCAAGACCAAGATACTGCTCAGCTTAGTCTTCCTGAGACTCAACCTATGCAGAAGTTTTCACTTTCCTTTCTCTGCCAGTAAAGCTCAATTTTTTTCAGCTCCCCTTCATTGGCTATGTATTTCACTTTTCAAATTCTGTGAGAAAAAGTATGCCAGACTAAACCCAACCTAAGCCATGTCAATATTTCCTTCATAAAAATCTAAAATTCCCACATAGCACTGGTGACTCATGTCTAATCATAGCTATTCAAGAGGCTGAGATCTGAGGCTCACAGTTGAAAAACATCTGGATCAGGAAAGTCCATGAGACTACAGTTAATCAGCAAAAATCTGGGAGTGGCACTATGGCTCAAAGTGGTAGTGCACTAGCCTTGAGGCAAAGAGCTCAGAGACAGAGCCCAGGCTCTGAGTTCAAGCTCCATGACCAACAGCCACTACCACCACAACAACAAAATCTAAAATTCCCGCTACTTATAGCCCACTGATATTACTGTTAGGTTTTTTAAAGTAGGTAGCCGGTAAAGGAGAACGCCACGCAGTATTCATGCAGGAGAGAAAGTTTATTACGGAACTGCTGGCCTGTGGCCAAGTTGATCCATGGCCGGAGAGAAGGGAGAGAAGGGAGAGAGGGGAGAGAGGGGAGAAAAGGGAGAGAAGGTAGAAAAGGAAGAGAAGGGAGTGAAGGCAAAGAGAAGGGAGAGAAGGGAGAGAGGGGAGAGAAGGGAGAGAAGGGCGACCCCCACCCAGCCCAGCCTTATATCTAGGGCAGGGGCAAGGGGTGTGGCCAGGTGGATTAGGATGTGACCTCAGGGAAAGGGGAGGTAATTGCCTCCAGGTCTGCAGGTTACCCAGCTAACTGAGTGGAGACTTAATGAGGTGAGGGCATCTACATGAGCCCTCAGGGAGAGGACTTTACAATTACATTGTATATGGCTGTGAACATATTTGCAGAGCAAAATCTAATACCAACTCTTTCCGCCAATTTCTTTTTCCTACTTTCACAACACACACACAGAGCCAATGAAAGATGATTAAAAACATGTTACAAGGGATGAAATATATCAATTGTTATGTTTTCTTCATAACTTTTTTTCAGATGAGATCAAAAGTAAATAACATGAAAGCATAAGAAAGTAATAAAATCACTCAAATGAAATAAAGAAAAGAAGGCCAACGTGTTTTAACAGCCTTGTGCTCATCTAGAAACCGGTTCCATTTGCACCTTGCTGCTTCTAGATGATGGCTTCTACCTTTAATGTTTAGACATTTACCTGCATCAGTTCCAGGAAAAAAATCGATTGGTTCCAAAGATCTAAAAATAGGAAGATTCAGGGCAAAAATATCTATATACATATGCCAATTAAGTATAATAGAAAGCTGCTCTCCACACTGGCCTGTTATTTTTGGTTTTCATCCTGTTGGAAATGTTTCATAGAAGTGAAACTGAATCCGACAAACTCATGATGATTCAAGCAATCTGCTAATCATGTGCAAAAATGAAAAAAAAAATAGCCGGTCTCCCCCTTCCCCCTCCCCTCTCCCTTCCCCTCTCTAGGCTTAGATTCAGCACCTGAGTACTGTCCCTGGCTTCCTTTTGCTCAATACTCTACCACTTGAGTCACGTCGCCACTTCTGGATTTTTCTATATATGTGGTGCTGAGGAATCAAACCCATGGCTTCCTGTATTTGAAGCAAGCACTTTACCACTAGGCCATATTCTCAGCCCATTGTCTTTTAAACCTATGACCCCAAAATACCATGTGAAGCAATCCTTATTTCAATAGGATTTACGGTTTGAAATATGAAGAATTGGGCAATGCCTTCTGGCTATAAATAAAACAAACTGCTAGTGGTTTCCATATATACCAAGACACAATGCAATGCTTAATCCATTGTCCTTATATTCCTTAGAGTGCAGATTTATCAACCATCTCTGATATATTGACATAGCATCCATCTCCCTAAACTAGGCTCTCCAGCTGTGCCTCTGAAGCTTCACTCAGTCAGTTTTTGATGTTAAAAACCATTGAAGCCAAAACACCAGGGAGGCCTTTTTTTTCCCCCTTTGGCTTTTGAATGTGATTTTATGTTTGTGTACATATGTCTGAGAGAGTGCCTGTTATTTGGCTATTCTTTTCACACTCGACAATGAATTCACACAGGGATGACCTGAATCAGTATAGGTTTGATAGCTCTACCATTTCTTCTTCTGTCCTCTTTGCTGATATTTCCATGGCGACTTCTAAACTGAAGAAAGTATTGTCTTCCATGAAGAAAAGAGGACTGGGGATTTGAGAATTTACCAGCACTTCAAATGTAGTGGACTTGATATATTAACTTAAAGGGAATTTCTGACAAGAAATGCACTCACTACCTTATGTATGTAACTGTAACCACTCTGTATATTACCTTGACAACAAAATTAAATAAGAAAAGAAAATAGAATTTTAAGAAATGTTTGAGTGATTGTATTATACTTGAAAGGAAGATGCTGTATCCAAATTATTGGATCAACTGAAAGGAAATATTTAAAAATATATTTGTGCTTATTTTTAACAAGCTTTCAGGGACTCTTCTGTCAAAAGATAATTTGTTTAAAATTGATTTGGCCAGGGCCTAAAGGCTTAGTTATTCATGACATTCCTGCTAATCCAAAGACTAAAAGAACACCCAGGGCAAGAAGGAAAATGAACTGACTTTAGAAAACAGTACTTTTAACATTTTTGGTCGAACATTGTTGGACAATATAATTAAATTAAATTCTGCTTTTTATTTCTACAGTTTCTTTTTAGTGTATCAGACATATGAAAAAAAAGATTCTATTAACTGTAACTCAAACAGACTGCCTAGAGATTACACAAGTGTGTTAAAAAATTGTGGGTTTTTTTTCCTCTGGAACTCTTCAGCTAGCTACCTCCTTACTGCTACTGCCATTGCTGTTACTTTTCTGATGAGACTGCACCCCCAAAGGTGACAACTGTTTGACCTGCTGCTCTGCTGTCTGCTCTTTTCATTACCAGTTCAGGACATTCTATTTACGATAAACATCAAAAGTAGGCAGTGCCCTTGAGCAGTCTTAAGATTGCAATACCCATGGGAGGTTTAGGAGGATGCTTCCAGTAGACACAAAAAGTGATCTGAGTAGTTAGGTAAATTTAACCACGCATGGGTATCACGTGTAGCTTCTAATTCCAATATAATAAACCAGTCTATAATAAACCTTATGTAAAGACTACTCACAAGCCTTATACTTCCCCAATGGCAAGCCTACTCATGAACCAATAAGGGAAGAACCCCCTACCCAAAGTTTGACTAAGAATATTTGCAGGGTATTCAGGGTCATTGATAGTTCAAGAAGAATTGGCATGGTGACATATCTTCCAAGGCTGGCATAGGTTATCTGATTTGAGCCTGAATCAAGGATTCTAAAGCAGGAGTCCTGGTTTTAGTTGGACTGCATGGCTACTTGTTCTTAGAGTGATAGTAAAGTATCCCAAAAGCTTAGTTACCAGAGTGGTATTACCTTTAACATTACTATGGATATTACTCTATAGAAGATGGATATTAAAAACAAGCAAGAATTCCTAGCAGCTGAAAAAATGTTATCAATGAACCTAGAATTGTATCCTCATCTACAGAATACATGCCATCCTTAATTGTACACGAATTGTACATATATATTGATATATATATATATATATATATGATAATGTGATGAATTTCAATTCAAGAGAACTGGAGGCCTAAAAATATATTATTTAGACAGATTTTAAAAATTAATAACAAAAATGTTACTAAAATCACTTAATAATTGGAAATTTAATAGCCTATTTGGAAACAAAGTATTTCTGTATTTCTCGAATATATCTTAAACAAAGCATTGCTTTTTTTCTTCCTGATTGAAAGAGGAATGCAGATATCATTTACTAAATATGAAAGCTACTTAATTATTTGGTGGTTCCAAGGGCTTGAACTCAGTGCCTTATACTTATTAGGCTAGTAAAACATCACTGAGCAATGTTGCTAGCCAGAACTACTTCTTTTTAGTCACCCAGTAGACTATTTATTTTATTCCATTTAATTCAATTACTAAATAAAGATACACTACTCCTGTCTCCTCTGATTCCATCTGAGGAAATATTAAGGAAAAGCACCATTATGAATCTTATTAAATAGCTTCATTCTTTAAAAAATTTTTTGAGTCTTACTTCAAACATTTTTCTTTTGCTAGTTTTTAGCATTCCCTCTTTATAAGATACAAGAGGCCACCTTACTAGGATAAATAGCCTAATTCATTTATGAGAAAAGTTCATATCAATTCAAAAGTGATCACTGATGCCATTTATGATTCAACATTAAAATTCACACATATATGCTCAGAACAGCCCTGTCTATTGACTATGTGTGCAGTGTTCTATAAGCATAAAACATGCATGAATAGAATTATACACACACACACACACACACATATATATTTATACACTGAAGTCATGAGATTGAGAGTCTTTGGTAATGAACACCGAACAGATTAGAAAGAAACTTTATATGCGTAATGTTTTCTTTCTTTTAAAATTGAAAAAAGCCAGACAAAATGGCTCATGCCTGTAATCCTAGCTACTCAAGAGGCTGAGATATAAGGACCAAAGTTCAAAGCCAGCCCAAGCAGGAAGGTCCATGAGACTCTTATCACCAATTAATCTCAGTGGTGCTGTGGCTGAAGAGGTAGAGTACTAGCTTTGAGCCAAAAATGAACCCAGGGATTGCACCCAGGCTCAAAGTTCAAGCCCCACGACCAGCAAAAAGAACAAAAAAGAAAGAAAAAGGAAAATAATTAATACATTCTAACTTTGTAATTTGACTTCCCAAGGGAAAAACTCAGCCGGGTGCAAAACACAATTCTGATACAGAATATTGATGAATGATTCTCACACTGAAATAAAGTAGCTCTTCTGCTCCATAGTAAATTGTTTATCTGCTTGTCTTTTTTTTTTTCTTGTCTATTTAATCATTGAAAGTTCTCTGAATCAATATGCATGCATAATTTCCTGGATAAAATGTTTTCAATACTATTGACTCTGTCTTATGAAATATTATGCTGAGCCCCAGAAATACTAAGATAAAGACAAGTTCCTGCCTTAGAGAAGTTTATTGTCTTGCCTAGCATGGCAGATATAGGTGATATTTTCAAGAGCATATCAAGATAATTACCCCAAATCATGGACAAGGTACCAAATATATGAGAACTCAGAGACTAGAATCTTAGTCCAGCTGGCTGGGAATATATTTCCTGCAAGCATTACAATTTATATTGAGTCTTGTAAGACTAATAAAATTGCAAAAGGGATTTATTCCGCTGGGGGGGGGGAGGGGGAGAAGGTGTTAGTATTAGCTATTACACTACCTAAAGAGACCTAAACATTCTCAAAATCTTCCTTTCCTTCCTGCCCTTCACCCACAACATCTCACATGTAATTACTCACCAAGACCCACTGTTCACTTTTGTGTTTCCAGAATTAGGAAAAACTTTAACTGAGACATTTCTCTCAAACCTTAACTTTTATTTCCTTCTTTCTCTCTTTAGTCCCTCACTATCTCTCTCACTTGCACTTTTGTAATTACCTCACTACCCCAGGACAATCAATCTTCTGTGGTGCTGCTAGAGGGATCTTTCCAAAAGATAAATTTGCCCTTATGATTCCCTAGCTAAAAAATAAAACAACAAACCACTTAGCAATCTTCCCTTGCCTTCAGGGAGAACTCCCAAACTCTGCATGTCAGAGACCATCCCTCCCCAGATGGCAGTGCCTGACACATCTGGTCTCTCATAGCCTTTCCCACACCCTCTAATATTTTAATTACATTTTTTAAAAGTGTCCTTTTGTGTGTGAATCCTTTTTTTTCTTCCTCCTCTAAGCAGAAGTGAACATTGAGTTTCATCAGATTTCTCTTTATGAGAACTTAAACGTTTCACTTGTAGACTGTGAAAGATGGAACAGTATCTTATTCAGCTTTAGTTTTCTTGATAGCACAATTCATGGCTTAGTTTGTACTATGTTGAAACTATGCATTACATTTTCAAGCAAAGTAAATAATACTTTAACCCAGTGGAGAAACAGATCTAGAGTGAAATAATAAAACAAATCATGAAAAAAAGCACTCAATGGAAATGAGAAATGCTAAGAATTGTTCTGTAGTACCTATCTACTTAAACATTCAAGTTTTCCATTGGGTCCTTTAAAGTTAATTATGATGTTTTATCAAATCCAATAGAAGACTCTTAGAAAACAAATTTTACAAAATATACTGAGTAGAATAAAATTTTATGTAGTAACCATATTATTAGGCTTTTACAATGTGTCAATTTAATTCAAACAAGAGAAATGAATGTTTGCATAGCTAACATTTTCTTTATTTGAATTCAGAATATATCAGTTCATGTGTTTTATTATTTTTAATATGACATCAAGACACTCCAGGGTGTACTTTATTATTCCATTTATTCATGCTGAGGGTACATTATGAGCTGCAAACCTAAAGCCTTAAGTGCTTTAACTGCCCAAATCATGTATTAGTGGATCAATAAAACACACCCTGGAGTATCTTAATCCTATAACATGTCTCTTATTTCTTATTAAAAGGAGGGCAAAAGCAATTAGTCTAGAACAAAACTAATACTTAAAATCACATCATTGTACTCTTACATATTTCATGCATGGTACAAGGGAAAATGATGGCATTTTTGTGCTAGGACATTTCCTTAGAATGATGAATTATGCAGACCATCTACTAAAGAATAAAGCGTATTTCTTCTTTACAAAGCTCTGTACATAGCTTAAGTCTGTGTCAAGTAATTCTTTTTTTTAAATTAAATTTTATTGATGAGGTATTGTGCAAAGGGGGTACAGTTACACAATAAGTCAGTGAGTACATTTCCTGTGATATCTTACACCCTCATTTTTCTCTCCGTACCAAAATCATATACAGTAACCACATAGGGCATGCCAAAGGAAATTCACCTAAAACGTTAAATGTAACATCAACAATAGAATCCTCCTGTGTCCTTCTCTTGGAGTTGTTTTTGCTTATCCTCATCTTATACGATCATGTGTACATAACTGTTGAGCTATTGTGATTCTCTGATAGGTCTATTCTAGACCTTTTTATGTTTAGTAGTTGTTTCGTTTTAGATACATAATGTAAAGTCGCTGACCCAAAAATGTGGAAATACCATTTGAAAAGAAGTTTGTTGTTTTGCAGACCTGGTCTCTACTGTTCCCCCCCTCCCTAATAGTCATATATCAAGGAGACCATGTCCCTTTGTTCTTTATGTTCTAGGCTTGTCTCGCTCAAGATTATTTGTTCAAGTTCTGACTATTTCCCCGTGAATACCAATATTTTATCATTTCTAATCACTATGTAGTAATTCTTTTTATGGTGGATATACAACACAAGATGAATAGATAATGGAGTTTCTATTTTATTACTATAACTCATAAAGTAAAATGACTATAGATTTCATAATTTTGCAGTCATTCACGATAGCTTGCTTCAGTGTTAATTTCTTTCTATAGCTTTTTTTTCTTCTACCCTTTGTATAGTGTTGAGTTTTTCTTTGCCAAATATTTCAGTTGTAGCATTGTAGTTGTTCAACAACAATATATCTCAAATGAACAGTGATTATATTAGTAATTGATGCATGGATCTACTGAATAATAAGTTAATCGCATATATAATCATATAAATATGAGTAACTCATTATCATAGTAAAATGATACCAGAAAAAAAAACATGATTAGGCAAAAGTTATTTATATAATTTCTCATGTTAACTGTATTAGCTCATTTAGCTTTCTAGAAACCATAAGAATAAAACCTTGTATCACTCTCAAAAATGATAAATCTGAGGCAAAGAAATATTAAGTACTTTGCTTTTACTAGCAATTGATAGCTTTATGATTTAAGAGAAGGCAAATTTAGAATATATGTGATTGGAAACCTTGTTGTCACTGCAAAACTTGCAAGTAAATATACAGAAGTGCTTTAAAGTTTAACAAAAGTGACCCATCTTTAATTACTCAGAGATCAGTTATAGAGCATATATCAGAACATATTGAAGAAGAATATTTCTGCGTATTCTTTTAGACAAAATTTGATGGCTAAAGTGAACAAAAAGAGAGCCATTAAACCAGAAGTAGAGAAGGGAAGGGGAACATCAAAATGGAGAGGTATTCTAGGTCTTTTATAACTGGTTCAACACAAGTAACAAACTAAAACTAGATCCTCATATATCACCCTGCACCAAAATCAATTCCAAATGGATCAACGACCTAGAAATCAAAACAGACATCCTGAAAACACTAAAGGAAGGAGTAGGAGAAACACTTGGGCTCCTTGGCCCAAGGCAAAACTTCCTTAACAAAGACCCAGAAAGGCTACAAATCAAAGAAAGGTTGGACAAATGGGACTACATCAAACTACAGAGCTTCTGCATGGCAAAGGACATAGCTCGCAAGATAAACAGAAAGCCCACAGATTGGGAGAAGATCTTTACCGGCCATTCAACAGACAAAGGCCTCATATCTAAAATATATGCAGAACTAAAAAAAATTACCTTCATCCAAAACAAAACCACAAAGAACCAATAGCCCCCTCATCAAGTGGGCTAGAGACTTAAAAAGAGACTTCTCTGATGAGGAAATGAGAATGGCCAAGAGGCATATGAAAAAGTGCTCTACATCACTGGCCATAAAAGAAATGCAAATCAAAACAACATTGAGATTCCATCTCACCCCAGTAAGAATGTCATATATCAAGAAAACTAACAATAACAACTGTTGGAGGGGATGTGGCCAAAAGGGAACCCTACTTCATTGTTGGTGGGAATGTAAACTGGTTCCGCCACTCTGGCAAGTGGTATGAAGATTCCTCAGAAGGCAAAACATGGAGCTCCCCTATGGCCCAGCAGCCCCACTTTTGGGTATCTATCCAAAAGACCACAAACATAATCACACTAAAGCCACCAGCACAACTATGTTCATCACAGCACAATTTGTCATAGCTAGAATCTGGAACCAACCCAGATGCCCCTCAGTAGATGAGTGGATCAGGAAAATGTGGTACATATACACAATGGAATTTTATGCCTCTATCAGAAAGAATGACATTGCCCCATTTGTAAGGAAATGGAAGGACTTGGAAAAAGTTATACTAAGTGAAGTGAGCCAGACCCAAAGAAACATGGACTATGTGGTCTCCCTTATAGGGAATAATTAGTACAGGTTTAGGCAAGTCACAGCAGAGATCACAGGAGCCTAATAGCTATACCCTTATAAACACATGAGATAATGCTAAGTGAAATGAACTCCATGTTAAAGAAACGATTGTTATATCACAGTTGTAACTTTCAAAGTGCCATATGTAACTGTCTATTATTGATGATATTCCTGTATCACCTTCCTGTGGTTGTACCAACACTATCTATGTAACTTATCTGAGTATTCTGGAAACCGGGTATACTGGTATTAGAACTAGGAAATTGGAAGGGAATACCAAAATCGAGAGACACCGGGTAAAAAAAAAGACAAACAATTACAAAAGCAATACTTACAAAGTGGTGAAAATTAACTGCACAACTGAACAACTAACTCATGGGAGGGTAAGGGAAAGGGGGAGGGAGGAGGAGGAATGAGGGACGAGGTAACAAACAGTACAAGAAATGAATCCAATGACTAATGAATGAAACTATAACCTCTCTGTAATTCATTTTGATAATAATTATGTATATGTATGTATATATATGTATATATATATGTATATATATATATATACATATATATATATATAAATGGAGAGGTAAAGGCTACAAAGTGAACCAGTGCAACAGCAACACTTAGAAAACTATATGCTATAACCAACTGTACAATTCATGGTGGGGAGGGAAGTGGGGAGGGGAAAGGTGTGAGAAAAATCAAGGAGGAGGTAAAAAGTTTGATAAGAAATGTATGCACTGCTTTACTTATGAAACTGTAACCCCTCAGTGCATCACTTTGACAAGAAAGAAAGAAAGAAAGAAAACAGAAACTTTTGATGTAATATCCTTCTCCTCAGCCATTACTGAGTTAATGAACTATTGGAGAACAGGTTTGAATAGCTGGGAAATTCACAGTAATTAAGGAAAAGGTTAAAGACTTGAATTAGGTAACTTAGTGGCTGGTATTCATTGAGGAACAGCACCCAAATATTTAAATATCCTTAATGTGAAAATTTCTGCCCATCTCCCTCTTTTTAACACCCTGGTATTACTGATTCATATCTTTAACTTGAACAATGTGGTGTATGGAGTGTTAACTTTCATTATTGCAGTCACCAAATAGAGTATAAATGCTCACTAGATGACAGGAATTGTATTAGGTCATTGTGATAACAAAATAAGAAGTCCAAGATTAAATATTCAGGACTTACCTCAAGTATGAGGATGAAGAAAGCTACAGGTGATTTTCCTTATCTAATAACTTTCCTGTGGTAGAGCTGAAAAGGATGTAGGGAAAAGCACATATGTAGAATATGAGAAGTGTGTTTCGCCATAGTGCTGGTTTTAGCAGTCTGAGGCTAAAGTAACAATACCTTTATAACAAATTCAAAGTGTTTATATTTTATATAAAATAATCTTTATTTAGCTGGCAGGATGATAGTGAAACATTGAAGAAAGTTCAGCTAATGATTTTAAAAAGATAGTTTTAGTGAATGCTAATTACCATATATCTATATTATATCTATATCTATATCTATATCTATATATATATATAATATTTCTAGCACTCCAATTACTTTTGTTAAAGATCCAACAGGTACCACAAGCAGATTTCCTTTGTTTTTTGTTTTGTTTTGTTTTGTTTTGTCTGTAGTGGGGATTGAACTGTGGGCCTGGATACTGTCCCTGAGTTCTTCAGCTCAAGGCTAGCACTGAAACAATTGAGCCACAGTGTGCCACTTTCGGTTTTCTGGTGGTTAGTGGGAGATAAGAGTCTTAAAAGACTTTCCTGCCTAGGATTGCTAGACTATGGAACCAACCCAGATGCCACTCAGTAGATGAGTGGATCACGAAAATGTTGTACATATACACAATGGAATTATATGCTTCTATCAGAAAGAATGTCACTGACCTCTGGGTAAGGAAATGGAAGGACTTAGAAAAAATCATACTAAGTGAAGTGATCCAGACTCAAAGAAACATGGACTCTATGGTTTCCTTCACAGGGAATAATTAGTATAGGTCTAGGATAGTTATAGCAGAAGATCACAATAGCTCAATAGCTATGCCCATATGAACACGTAAGGTGATGCTAAGTGTAATGAACTCCAAGTTATGGAAAGAAGTGGTATATCATTGATGTAGTTATTTTCAACATGCCATGTGAAACTGTACCGTTTTTTTTTTTTTTCCTCTTGCATTCCCTTCCTGTGGTTTTACCCTTGCTATCAATGTAACTGACCTTAGTACCCTGGTTACTGTATATACATGTATTGGGACTAGGGAAGGGAAGGGGAATACCAAAATTGAGAAACAAAGTATAAAATGACAAACCATTGCAACAGCAAACTTGCATAACTATTTGGTGTAAACCAACTGTACAAATCAAGGTGGGGGGGCAGTGCGAGGGAAAGGGGGGAAGAAAGAGGAAAAATGAGGGAGGAGGTAGCAAGTTGGATAAGAAATGTACTTGCCTTACATATGAATCTGTAACCCATCTGTACCTCACTTTGACAATAAAGTAAAAAAAAATGATCCTCAGACACCTAGGTAGTTAGAATTACAGCTGTGAACCACCAGTTTACAGCTAAGACTTCATAATTGTTAAAGAAGCTATTATATCCTTCGATGAAATTATCCAATAATAGCAACAATGAAAGTATGTGGCACTGATTAAGCACACACTATTTGCAAAAGAACGTAGATTGTGCCTTGTTTGAATTACATCTCTTATAGAAACACTAAAAATATTGACTATTTCTTCCATTTTTCAAAATGAGGATGCTAGACTCTTAAACAATTTGATATACTAAGGTTAGAAATAGAGCATTTCTTCCCCATTGCTCGTGCATGCTTCAGCATTTTTCAGAAGAAGATGCTGTGCACTTTCAGGCTCTGAAGCCCTTTCTCCTTCAGTGATGCATTGGCTGAAAGTTTACAGCAATTACTAGAAATATCAATTACAATATTTATTAAAAACAAAACTAAGTTAGTTCTTAGGTCGGCAGTGTTCATAAAGTAACACTTCTTACACAGCTTTTCAGAAGGATTATTGGACCTTTGGAGCAGGTCATTGCCACCCTATCCAAGGGAAACAAATGCAATTTTTATTGCTAAGTGTGACAAGCTACTTTCCTTGGTAACCCTTCTGTGCTTAATGTTCTCTACTGCCAGGATATTTCTTCTCACCTTTACATAAATTCTTTTAAGTGTTACCCTTTGTCATTCTATTTTGATATCTTCTGAATGGAGGAGAAAAGTGAATGTTGGCGGATAAAAAGACAAACGACTCCAAAAGCAATAATTGCAAAACCATTTGGTGTAAACCAACTGAACAACTCATGGGGGGAGAGGGAAAGGAGGAGCCGGGAGGGAGGGATAAGGAAGGAGGTAACAAATAGTACAAGAAATGTACCCATGGCCTTATGTATGAAACTGTAACCCCTCTGTACATCACTTTGACAATAAATAATTATTTTAAAAAAGAACACAAAAGATTGTTTTAAGCCTCCTTCTCAAGAAGCTTTGTGCACAGAGACTCCGGAAGAAGGAATGTAAAAGAAGAGTGCAAAGTATGGTGTTCTTCAACAAGGCAAAACAGAAAAGAAAGAATGAAGTGCCATAGAGATTCTGCTCAAAATGCTGTTTGCATCATGAATAGGCCGAGAATTTTCTCTTTTAGATTATCTGACAACTATAAAAATGTAAATAGTGAGATTTGAATAGTTAACAGTGCCTCTTGATGTTAAGTTGCCTATAGTTGGAAATAATAGTTAAAAATTTTCAGGAAAGAAAGAGGGATTTACCATATGAGAACACAGAAGGCTATGTGACAGATTTCTGACAAACTAGATATCCCCATCTTAGACTTGGTACTAAACCTGAATACTATAAATCTACACATACTTATTTGTGCTTTCGTTTTGAAGTTTAATTTCTAGACTCAACCTAAGTCATACAAGTAGAAATTAGAATAACCCTACATATATAATCAGGTCAATAAAATGGTTGTATAAAATGTGGTATTTGAAATAAAAAAGAAAAATATCAAATAATAAAAAAATAGTGAAGGTCAATGAACATACTCAACTATTATAAAGTTTTTTTAACTTACATCTCTGTGCATAGAAAGAAATTGTCATCTTCTTCAAAGAACAATGTAATATTTTATAAAATAAAAGGCTCTGTGTATTCCAAATAGTTAATTTTCCCTTAAGAATGCCAATACATACTTAAATTTATAAATGTCATGAATATAATTTGTGTATTGGTGGCTCGTGCTGGATATTCAGGAGGCTGAGATCTGAGGATCGTGGTTCAAAGCTAGTCCAGGCAGCAAAGTCCATGAGACTTTTATATCCAATTAATCACCAACAAGTAGAAGTGGAGCTGTGATTCAAGTGGTAAAGGGCTAGCCTTGAGCAAAAGAGCTCAGGGACAGCTTTCAAATATTGGACTGGCACACACACATACACACACACAGAAACATGCACACACAAGCAAACACACATGTATACACACATGCACAAAGTGCACCCCAAATCTTCATAAATTTTTATGAAATAAAGAAATAGAATGTGAAGCTATTTCTATGCATTGCTATATTTCCAAGTCAAGAACATTGTTCAAAATACAACAGATATAAACATTTATAGAAACACTACATGAGAGACAGAGAGAGATGCTACACTACATATGCTAAAAGTAAAAAAAAAATAGTTCCCAGACACATAGAAAGTAAGAAAAATAATCATAAAATTACAATAATAAGATATTTTTCTTAGAAAATCACATTAACTTACATGGATAAAAAATATATAGGACATAGGGAAAATGATAAATTTTAACATACTCCTGAAAATCCATGCCATAGATAAGAGAAAGGAGAAAGAGAGAGAGTGAAAGAGAAAGAAAGAGAGAGAGAGAAGAGGTTATAGAATGGATGAGAATATAACCTTAAGTATTTGAGAAACTACGAATTTTAACTACCATTTTGTAGTTACTAACTGATAATTTTGCTTCTGTAAACCGCTTTGTGGGTAAGGACCTAGGAAACTCCATATTGTACTAAGACCCCATTCTGTCCCTGACTGACCTTACTGTAAGCCCTAAAGACCATAAAACGCCCTGGGGTAGATAGTTCTCAGAAAAACCATAAACACCCATAAGAGTGCCCCCTGCAGAGAAGAAAAACAAGTTTTAGAGTTACCAGAATTCCCCCACCCAGGTGTGGTTTCCAGTATCTAAAACCCTGCAGCTGTGCAAAGAAGCTACACCCCTATGGCTTAACCAATCAATTTTAAATGCATTGGTCCCTTGATCTGACCAATGGCCCTTTTCAGATTCCTTCCCACCACCAAATGCGCCAAACATGTTTTAGAATTATTTTCTAATTTTCCCGCGGTGTGCGTTGATGTATGCTATGATGTATGCTAAGTCCCTGCCTTCCCCAAAGAATGTATAAAACAGCTGTAAGTCTTAGCCTCAGGGAGCCTCTTAGTGTCACAGGTTGCCCAGTGCCGGGAGGACCGAGCTCAAGCTTGCAATAAAAACTCCTTTTGTTTTTGCATTGGTGTGGGTCTCTGTGGTCTTTGTGGGGGTCCGGAAATTGAGCATAACAGTATTGACAGTTAGAATTTATGTATCTTATTTTCCATAAACTCAAATTTCAGATATTCAATAATGAGTATATAATTATTTATATATTCGGACATCTACATATTTGGGTGGCACTCAGGATTGAACTGAGGACTTCCTCATGTTTGGCTAGCTCTACCGTTTGTGTTATTTCTCTGTCCCTGTTTTTTGCTGGTTATTTTGGTAATGGAGTCTAGGAAGCTTTTCTGCTCTGGCTGATCTCAAACCAAGATCCTCCAGATCTGAGCCTCCAAGAAATTGGGATTAATTACTAATCCTGTGGCTAATATTTACACTTTTAACCAAAGAAACTGGGTATTTATTTCTCATTATTTAAAAATGAAATGATAATTAATAGTAACAGCAGATATCCTGAGACTCAGTAAAAGAAATGTATCCAATGCCTAATGTATGAAACTGTAACCTCTCTGTAATTCAGTTTGATAATAAAAAATATGTACATATAAAAAATAAAGAAAAAGTCAAGAGTGTTTCAAAGAAATCAACTCTGCTTTTTTTTTTTTTTTTTTTTTTTTTTTTTGGCCAGTGCTGGGGCTTGGACTCAGGGCCTGAGCACTGTCCCTGGCTTCTTTTTGCTCACTCTGCCACTTGAGCCACAGCACCACATCTGGCCGTTTTCTATGTATGTGATGCTGAGGAATCAAACCTAGGGCTTCATGTATACAAGGCAAGCACTCTTGCCACTAGGCTATATTACCACCCCATCTGTTTTATTTTTAAAAATGACTTCTACTCAGGAAAACCCTGAGAGAATTCACCTCTTAATTTTTCTCATAAATGGTCAATTATGTTTTAATATTTATGTTGACATATTTTTTCATTTAGTTACAACATACAGAATATAAAATTTGCAATTTAAATCACTTCCAAGTGCATTTTCAGAGGTATTGACTTTCTCATCTTAAACTCTTTCTAATATATAATTAATTAGCTTTCTAATGTTAATATCTCTTGGATTTTTCCTTATCCTAAAACATCTAACAACCATCATCATTCTCTTTTTCCCTCCATTCCCCTACCTCCTCTTCATTCCTCTCCTGTCCTCTCTTCTCTTTCCTCTTCTCTCCCTCTCCACCCTTCTCCTCTGTCCCTCTCCATTTTCACCCCTTCTCATCCGTCATCTCCTTTCTCCATACTCTTTAATTCCTCTTTCTCTTTCTTTCCCCCTTCCTTCCTTCCCTTCCTTCCTTCCTTCCTTCCTTCCTTCCTTCCTTCCTTCCTTCCTTCCTTCCTTCCTTCCTTCCTTCCTTCCTTCAGTTTTCCTTAATACAACTCAGTGTAATTTAAACTTTTTCTTCTTCTGGTTCCAGTGAATCAAGTTCTGAAATTCTAGGAATGCACCTTGATGCCTGTATTCTTAGTATTTCTTGATGAATTTAATTACTTTAGGTATTGTATTTAAGTCAAATCTTTAATATTTTTTTCTTTTTGTGATTAAAATGTCATCTTGCATAATGTCTTTAGGACTAAACTGTGTTTGAGGATGTCCCTGGATTTTCTTCCTTCATTACATTGAGAAACATTATAGTGTATGTGTACACATTTTGTGTATACACCTGTCTGTTGAAAGATAACTTCAGCTGTTTCCAGGCTTTGGCTGCTTTGAGTAGATGTACAAATGGCTACTTGAGACCACATTTTTGATTCCTCTGTGTTTATGCGAAATAATTTTATATCAGGATCAAATAACAATTTTTGTTTCAAATTTATTTTGAGGATTTGCTAATGGAATCTTAATTATGTATTTGTATGATGAAAATAATGACAATAGTTTTTTAGCTATTGCATTGGATTTGGAGTTGAAAAATAGATCTAAGTTTAATTCTGCTGTGGCACATAAAGAATTGTGTAGACCCTTGGGCTTGGAAAAAATTACTTTAATATTGGTATAATTTTTGCCTTATATCTTAGATTTATAAATTTGATAAAAGAAAGTAGAATGGCAGCATTAGACACAAAGGTTTCTTGTAAAAAATAAAATTATTTTCTAATACTTTGTTTCCAGTACTGAATATAAACCAATCTGCTTAATGTTAATGAAACAAATACAGAAATAACAACCTCAAGAAAATTTCACTGATTGAGATTCAACTTCGTATAATTTAAGAGGATTTATTTTCCCCTCTGGAAGACAATGGGAAGTAGAAGATTAAGAAGGTAAACAATTCAAATATAATATTATAAATGGAAAAATGAGCTGAGCCCTGATGGCTGACATCTGTAATCCTAGCTCCTGAGGAGGCTTTGATCTGATAATCTCAGTTTGCAGCCAGCCCAGCAGGAATGTCCCTGAGACCACTCATCAAAAGGTTGGAAGTAGAGCCGTGGCTCAAGTGGTGGAGCAGTAGCCTTGAGTCCAAAATTCATAAAAAATGCTTAGGCTCTGAGTTCAATCACCAGGACACACACACACACACACACACACACACACACACACACACACACACAGCATAAAAATAATCTGAAATTACTTGAAATCTTAAGCCATGTTAACTGATAAAATTGCAAGTTAATTTAGAGCAATAAAAGTCATGAGTACTCACATGAAGTAACAGGAGTTACCTAAAGTCTAGGTTAGGGAAGCTTGCAAAACTTAGTGCTAGGGTCTGAATATGTCCTCAAATATTTAATACACTGGAAATATAATACTCAAATTCAGATTAGTGATACTTTAGACATGAGCTCTTTAGGGCTTCCTAATCCTATCTACCTGGTTCGATGATGTCAGGAGCGCCCCCCTTCATGGCCTTAGGATTTTACGGGGAAGAGAGAACTGCATCAGCACTGCTTCTTAGTGTCTTCCTGTGGTCATCCACTGTTTTGTGCTGCATCAAAGACAGCTCTGACTACAGACCGGAGAAAGGTTTCTGCCCTCCCAGCTCCGGCAGTGCTGAGGTAAATCAGTTTTGCCTTTCTTTATAAATTACCCCCATAGGCATTTTGTCCTAGGAGAGGAAAACAGAATGAGTAGTTACTTTGAAGCTAGAATAGGTTCCTTTCACTCTACCCTTTGTCTTTGTACAAATATATGCTTAATCTTATATTGGGATTTTAGAATCTTTCTGCTTGTCTTTAATATGAGTTTTGCTTTTTATAAATGTATAACCCAAGACACATAGGTTGACATTATACCCCTCTATTTCTTTATTTTAAAAATGAAAATAATGCTGACATTCAGCTCACAGATTGCTTGAAATGTAAATAAATATGCCTATAGTGTATGTTGAAGATACATTGTAATGGAGAACATTGCATAAATGAATATTTTGAAATCTACAGTCAGGTTGTCTGATAAAGTTACAAGGACCTGTAGAGTTATA
The DNA here is from genome assembly GCF_023159225.1 of Perognathus longimembris pacificus. Lineage (NCBI taxonomy): Eukaryota > Metazoa > Chordata > Mammalia > Rodentia > Heteromyidae > Perognathus > Perognathus longimembris. Next base: position 25,396,405 of record NC_063161.1, on the reverse strand, counting down.
TGTGCATGAGAAAACACATGCAAGAATTTCACATTATAAATCTCTCCTATATAAAACAATAATTTTAGTTTAAAAGAGGTAGGAAAATAATTAAATGATGCTTTCAACCATTAAGACATAAAGTTTACTAGTTCCTATCACACTTATCAATGATCTTCTATCTGAAAATACACATTTTCCTCCATTCAATGCAAAGCTTCATTTCCCCCCTGAGTTATCAGAAAAGCTCTCTTTTAGTGATACATTTTTAATTCCTTAAGGGAAATTCATAAGCAAATTAACAACTCATCAAATAGAAAAGTATGTAGGGATTCAATAGTACAGTTGGGAAGAGAATAGATGAGTATTATTTTTACCTTTTCTTCAATGACTCCTAATGTGATATGGTTTGAACCAATGACTAAAAATGTATAAGCCTAATAGATGTGTTCTTACAGTTCCCTTACATTCTGTGATTCCTATTGACTAAAGTACTGTAACAATGGAATTTGTTTAAATATATTCCATTTAATAATTCTTGATCCACATCACAATGCTCATGGTCACAATAAAGAAAATGCTAAGAATTAGAAACACTACAGGATTTTTCACTGAGATTGGAATCAACAATGAAACGATGCTCAAGATATCCACCAGTTTTCTGAAATGCTTTTATAACTTGTTTCTCTTTCTCTTTGGTTAGTATATTCTCTGCAATGCTTGCACACATTAAAATACTACAAGGATGTCAGCAAACAAAAATATGAATCCTAAAATAAACCAACACATATGGTAATTTTGGAAGGTAAAATTTAGGAGGTTATGGGGCTTTATTGTTAATTTGTATTCATTTTATATTTCTTGTTGCCAGAGCTATGTTTTTCATTGTCCAAAACATGGGATAAAATAATTTAATACTTCAAATCCAAATATGCGCCACATAATAAACAAATTACATGTGACCTCATTAAGGCAGGTGCTATCACCATTATTTTCAACAGGGTCATGATGCATACTGTCTCCAACGAGTGGTGCAATTTTGACATAGTGGAAACTATGGGAAGAAGGGTTTAGCTAAGGGGAATACGTCAGATGGGATATGCCTTTAGAATTTTAGCTGGGCCCCTGTTCCTGTCTTTCTCTTTGTATATGTGTGTCATGATGTGAACAACTCCTTTCTCTGTATGTTGTAGTGCTAGAATGTGCAGCCCTCACAACAGGATCAAAGTAATGGAACCAGTTCATTTTGGACTGAAACCTAAAAAAAGTCCAGCCACTCTTCCCTTTTGTCAGGATTTTTGGTCATAGCAACCAAAAAGGAAGTAAAAGAATATGTTCCAGAACAAGAAAAAGAATCAAATTATGAATATATTCTCCCCTTGAGAGGATAAAATGTATTTCAGTTTTAATATAATTTAATATTGATTTAAAAATTGTACCAATTAGTATGGAATTTATATTAACACAATCAAGTTGCTAGCCACATTAACCAGATAGATATAGCAGCAGCTTCCTGGTTCATTTTTGATGCCCTTTTTAAATCATACCCTTTGTGAATTTCTAGCTTCTACTCCTCAAATGGTTTCTTTCCTGTGATTCATTACTCTAAACCTATTATAGACAAGTGCTCTACTCTATGCTCTACTCCTGTAGATTTCTAATGTGAGTTTGTGTTAATTTTATATCTTATCAACTTTTATTCATGCCCACTGTTGAATGTTATAATTGACGAAATAAAAATATCACATTACTTTATCCATTCATCTGTTTATGAGCACCAAGGCATTTCCCACAGTTTTCCTACTGTGTGCATACTTCTGTTATAAACAACAAGTACAGGTACCTCTACTTTTCGCTAAACAATATTTCTTTAGAAATATGTCCAGCAGTAATATAGGATGCTCATAGGTAGTTTTATCTTTATTTTCTTCAGAAAACTCTATACTGATTCCATAGTGGCTATCCTAATTTACATTCTCATCAGTAATTGATGAGGGTTCTTTTCTTTTCTGCGGCTTAACTCTATTTCTGTTTTTTGTTTTTTGATGATGTCCATTCTTTGTTGAAAGGATTCTCAGGGTATTGATTTCCATTTTCTTTATGATTAATGATATTGAGAATTTCTCCATCTATTTCTTGGCCATTTTACTTGTTTTGAAAATTTTCAAGGAGGGAGGGGGGTATGAGGGACAAGGTAACAAACAGTACAAGAAATGTATACAATGCCTAACGTATGAAACTGTAACCTCTCTGTACCTCAGTTTGATAATAAAAATTTGAAAAAAAATAAAGAAAGAAAATTTTCAGCTCTTTAGCTTGTTTGTTAATTAGACCATCTCTTATTTTTGTGTCTAATTTTTTGAGATTAAAAAAAGTCTTCTATGATGAATTAGCTGGCAAAGAATATTTTCTCATTTTTTAGGTTATCTCTAAGCTTATATGTTCAAGAATTTTTCCCTATACTTTGTTGTAGCAGTTTCAGGTTTCATTTGAATATTTGATCCATTTGAATTAGTTATTGTACAGCAGCAATATTCAAAATAGCCAAACAATGGAATGCTCACTGATCACGGATATGAGTACCTATTATGGAATACATAAATGACATTTATATTATTCAGCATTAGCTATATAGAAAATTGAACTTGCATTGTTTATAGATGAGATAGCTGGAAATCATCATGTTAAGCAAATAACCAGACTGAAAAGGATGACCCATTACTCACATGATTATACTAGATGTAAAAGAAAATGAATGATGATGGTACTGTCTGGAGTTAGTAAACATTTAGAAAGTTAAACGTGTATGTAAAAAAGACCACAATGAAACCCCCATTTCATATTTTTAGGGATACTAGGGAAATAAAACGGATGCCTTTTGCTGCCTATCTTCCAAAACATGATTTCAGGCTGCTATCCCTCTTCCATTGGCCCCACCTTACCTACATGCAAGTACTCTTTTCCTGGTATTTATTTTGTTGGGCTTTGACTTAGACTATTTGAAAAATTACAGTGGATGTGCTCGCTATAGAGTTTAACAACCTTCAATTAATTCATTTGTAACCCCTTGCTTAAAACCCTGTGTGTTTATAAGAAATTTTAATGCAAGTTTCATGGATATAATTTGCTTTATTTGTTCCTATTTGATATAAATTAAATTAAATATCATCATAACTTTATGAATATTAAATATACAAGCACAAAATTTCAAGCACTGAGTTTCTTTGCCTTGTAACAGACTCAATCCAGATATAAAACATAAACAGTTGTCTTAATCAGTCCTTTCAAGTCTTGATGAATTTCCTACTGATCTTTAACTTACAGCAATTAAAATTTTACTGCCTGCCTTCTTACTAATGTCTAGATTCACAAAACTAAATTTTCAAGTCATCGTCCTTCCTATTAAACTATTTATACATGTATGTAGCTGTATACCTACAATGCATTTTATATGTGTAATATCTATGCTATTATTATCAATCTACAAATAAAGTATTTATAGAAACGTTGACTTTGTTCTTTTGGAGGAAATATTTATGATTAGATTATCTATTTACGTCTTCATTTGTGTTTATAAATAAATACCTGACTCACAAAGGAAAACTGAAAAGGCATAGTGAAAATGTACTTAATTGATTCTTAATGGCATTATGGATAAATACTGCCAACTGGTTAGTTTATCTATAATATGCAATGAAATGGGAACTACCAAGTTATTGGATTCAGTAACAAGCCCATTATTACAGGCAGTGTTCTATGACTTTTGCAGCCTTATAGCTGAGCAAAAGAAGGGGGAAAATATATCATTCATTACACCGAACAGTTAATGGTACTTTGTTGCATTATTTATCAAATGCTGTGGATATTATTTGTAGCTTCAAGCTTGACCTTAGCTAATCATAATTTGATGAATGCATATATCATACAGACACTATGACAAAATGCCTTATTGTTTACAAAGCAGAAACATGAACTAGAATGATGAAATCTAGTAAGAATACAGTTTCATAATATGAATGCCAAAGCACTTATGCACAAGATAGAATGGATGCTTATAATTCAGACACAGCTGCTGAAATTTCTTTCTTCTTCAGCAATATATATTTTCAAGTCATTTATCTATCTTAAGTGATCCTGAAAAGCAGTTTTATAAATGCACCAGGAAGTCTATAATAATAATATATTATTAGTATATTAGAATTCTTATTCTATCAAGAAGAAGTGGAAAATATTCAGAAGCTTTTCACAAGGTTATTTAAGAGTTTGTATTGAGTTGAATTTGAATTACATATTTTGGAGAGAAAATATAAAAGGGGTAAATAAACCAATATCTACTGTATAATTTATTTTGCCATCCATATAGAAAAGGAAATGCTCTTGGAATTTATAATTTAATGATTACTTTCTTGCATATTTTTTCAAAATAATGAATATTTTTAGAATGAGAAGTGAGCAATTAGGGTTTTCTTTTGATATGTAAATAGTATTGGTGGCAATAAAGTGATTTGAAGCAACAATAAAACTTTTAAAGCAGTCCTTTGATATCAAACCATGGAGCCTACTGAAAGCAAATAAGAATTGCTTTCTCAATAAGAGATTTCTACTGATCCCACCAGTAAAATTTATTTAATAACTCATTGCTTTAGTGTAGCAGAGTGGCGCAGCAGAAGTGTGCTGGGCCCATAACTCATTGCTTTATTCCTAACAATCAGTTTATATTTCATGCAGTATATATATGTAAATACATATATATGCACCTATATACACACATATACTCACATATACACGTATATATCATAAGGTAGGTCGCATTACGACTACCAAATATAAAATCATTGCACTCAGTAGTTAGTGATGTTCATTACTAAAGGATTTTCCCACATACATAAGTGCCAAATTTATTATTTCCAAATGAATACTGTATGTGCTGAATTAAATTGTTGCTTAAGGAATGTTCACTTCTCACATCATGACTCTCTTGGGGTGCAGAACACCTCATCATGATGTCTTTGTTTGTGGCCACATGACTTACTTCTACTATAGGAAAGCTCATGAGAGTATATGTGACAAAAATTGCTTTTTCTGTTAGTGTGTTGCTTAAGAGTTCCTGCTTTGGCCTGGTAGCTTGGAAAAGGAAAAGAACTACTTTGGTAGAAAGTATTTTTCAAATGTAAGGATTTGTCTTAAACTGTTTTCTTTTCAAGAAGGAATTAAGGCACACTTCAAGAAAAAGTATAGGGCAGGTCTATTGAGATTGATGTGATTATTGATCTTACTTCAAAGTCACTGTATGTAAATATACTTTGCCTTATTCAAACTAGCAAATCAAGAGCAGATGGTCAACCTGAGCTCAGGCAATTGGTGCAGTGGGGCAGGGCCTGCTGTGTTAGGGATAGTGGAGCAGACTGCCTGCTCCCTGTGCTTGCTTGCAAGATTTTTACCTGATGGCACACCCACCTGAGAAACAAATTTTGCCTTGCTGAGACAATTATTTCCCTGTTTATTATTGTGACTCCAGTGGTTCTGGGAGAGCATATTTATAACATATAGAAATCTAAAATGTGTTTTTACATTTTGATCTGAGTTACAAGCTGAAGTCATTCTTTCCTGGCCTCCCCCCACACACCAGGCTTCTGGCATTCATTCTGAGAAAATGTGCAGCCTTACAGGCTTTGTTTTCAGCTCAGCTCCAGATTAAAACTAATAATGCAACCTCAACCCAAGTGAGTGTTTAGAGCTAAGTCCAGTTTACCTCTGCCTTTCTGAATAACCATGATTCTAGAAGAACTCACCAAAGCCACAACATACGTGTAGACCTCTAAGTTTTGTAATATGTCGCACAACTTGAGGTGGTTTGTTATAGCATTCTTGGTTTGTTGTAGGGGATGGCTATACCTTTAAGACCTGGGGCTGCTTGGCTGCTAGCCTACCCGCTTCCTGGTTCTACTGGATTAGATAGCAAACCAACCCCGCCTTCTGCCTCGGCCACTTGTGATACACCAGGCCGAGCCCAAGGAGGCGGTTCTGTGGGCTGTGGTCTCCACCTCTGTGGGAAGTCCCGTGACATCACCGTGATGAACAGTTCAGTAGCCAGTCGTTAAGAACAGCTATGTTTACATTAAATATCTTAATATCTTAAATTTACACAAAAAATTTTTAAATCTTCCCAAAACAGTGCGGGAAGGAGCATTGTATGTGCCTTTCCAGATTGGGAAATTAAGCCCGGAGCACTCGCTCTGGAGAAACGTCTCTCCTTGCTCTCTCCCTAGGAAAACAGAGATTGTGTTGGATTTTTCCTGTTCTCCCATGGAAGTGTGCAAAGCCTATGTACATTAGCGGTGGACCAGTGCCAGCCTTGCTCGTTCCCTGGACCCCGCCTGGCGTCCCTTGGTGCAATGTTTTGCTGTGACAATATTGCCCGCAGCCTTGCAGAAAATTGGAATGGAGTATTATTACCTTGTTGTTTCCCTTTTGCCTTTCACCCTGCTGCTGAGTTTTGGGGCTCATGTTGGAAAAAGATAGGTGGGAGGATTTAGACACCTTACTTCAATGTTTATGATAAAATGTTTTACTAACCACATGTGTTAAGTTGCCAGCGGTGGACCAACAGAGATGCCAAAGCTTCCACCTGCATTTACCACACCACCAGAAGAAGCAAACAATGCCTGCATTATCCTGAGTGGCGCAGAAATGGGTTAAGAACTCCAATTTCTCCGGACTGAGCCAAATGAATGGCCCCTTCACCTACCCCTTCCCTTGTGGAAGCATTTGTCTCATGCCTACATATGCCATATGTTTACAGCATCTCCTGCTAATTAAAAAAAAAAAAAAGAGGGAGATGTAGGGGATGGCTATACCTTTAAGACCTGGGGCTGCTTGGCTGCTATCCCCTCATACCCCCTTCTGGGTTCTACCAGAAGAGATAGGAAACCAGCCCCACCTTCTGCTTCGGCCACATGTGATATCATAATGGCACTAGGCCAAGCCCAAGGAGGTGGTTCTGTGGGCCCTGGTCTCCGCCTCTGTGGGAAGTCCCATGACATCACTGTGATGGACAGTTCAGTAGCCAATCGTTAATACCCAGTTAGTCCCTCCCCTTCCTGCCACCATTACTGTTATATAAACCCCCTCCCGCCCCCTTCCCCCCGCCCAGTAAACCCAGTGGGAGTTCCAGAAGCTCACCCTGAGATTGCCCACACTCGCGTTCTGTGTTGTTCTTTAAGGGACCAAGGGGAGATGGGGCGTCTTGTGACTACGCACCCCCAAGCTTTGCACACTGGCTGCACTCCAGCTTTTCCGCCCAGCGGCATGGGGCAGGATATGCGCGAGGGTGAAGAGGGGAGCCCGACAGTTTGTATTTCACAAAAATATGAATGTCTTGCAAAAAGCTCCTGGAATAAATATTTGTATGTCTTCCTTCAGTTTTCCTACTAAGAAAATATATTTTCTTCAGCACTGCATTTAGGAAACTTTTAGCTTCATGAGGTTAAATTTATGTCTTTGTTCTAATATTTACTATTTTCCTGTCCCATGTAGTCTAATTGGAGATAAAAATGTACATATTTTTCAAAAATAAATAAGGACTTACAAAAACTCCTCATATAAGGTTTAAACTTCATTGAATATTTCTAAATGATACAGTTGTTCTACGACTATTATTGATTTTGTAGTAGACACTATAGCTTATATCCACATAGAAATTTAATATGACATATATGATGTAAAAGTCACATCTATACATAAGTAGCAATAATGTCATTGAACCTCCCTTGCAAATTTGAATCAGTGCCTAATAAGTTATATAAAACAAATCTGATGACTAAAAACCTTTCACTTATGAGTTTCTGAATTGATTAAAAGATAAGAAACACAATTCCACACATCTCATGTTTTAGTCATGTGGGAAAAATGAGTATAGAACAGAAGCTGAGAATTTCATGGTAGAAATTGAGACCCAGTTAGATTGATATGTGATCTGAAAACACAGAAACTTGATCTTCATTCTTCTAATTCTATGGCCATCACACCATGTGCTACTCTCATGGAACTACTTATTATGAATAATAATGTTATTATAAATAATAACATGAAAATACATATTTTTCAAAAAAACATGAAAAGTATATAATAAAGATCTATTGATTCACTTAAACATTTTCTTCTTTCCTATTTTGTGATGTTTAGTATTCAAAATGTGTTTGTTCTTGGAAATCTCTGAAATTGGTCACATGAGTAAGGAATTCTTGAGTTTTCAATAACTCTTTAAAAGGTACTTGAATGATATGAAAGATGGTTTAAGAGTGTGAAATAACTGTTGTCTGAAAAATATACCTGAAAAAAATTTCAACATATTAGAAACCACCAAGGGAGCTCTAATTTTTAGAAGAAACTATTTAGTACCAAGGATGGGACCTGGGATATTTGCACATCCTGCAAGGATCTAAGAAGAATGTGAATGGAGTGATAATGAGAAAATACTTTTTATAAGTGTATTACTGTTAGTAGAGAGAAAGTTCTACCACTGATATTTTAATGGAATCGAAGTGTGATTTTTTCTTAGCTGCTAAGATCAAAGAGTCACAATTATTTAGCTTGGTGACATAACTACTCAAACAAAATATTGCTAATAGCCAGATACAGTGGCTCACATCTATAAAATTAGGTTCTCAATGGACATAGATCACATAGTCTGTGGATAGCACAAAATCTAAATGAGACATCATTTTAACCAATAAAACATTGTCAATGTTGGTGCATGCTTGTTATTCTTCCTATATGGGAAATGAAATAGGAAGATCATGAACCAGGCAAGCCCAAGCCTCATTGTGAAATGCATCTACCTCTTAACCCATACCACTACTTTGTGCTTCCATTTTCTTTTTGTGTAATCCCTCCTTCTCCACTTTAGAGCTAGCTCTAAACCACTGTCCTCCATCTCCCAAGTAGCTGGCATTACAGTTATGTGCCCCCAAACCTAGCCCTGAGTCATCTATCTTCTTTAGATTCTAATTCTCCTATCTCCAAAATGAGGCTACTAATATCTTATCATACATAATTTTCCCAATGAAAATATGATATATCTTGGAATGCTGATTTGTTGTTATTAATTATAATCTAATGATAATCTTATGCCATGTAACAGTGTTCAGTAGTAGACAAATCACGATAAATGTCATAGTATATGGAAGAGCAAGTAATTAATTTCATTAAGTCACAATTGGTACAAATGCCTGAGCAGTAAAACCACAAAGAAGACACTGCCAACAAGGTGCTTCTAGAGTAGGAGCTATTTTAGTCATGTAAAACTGTGGGTATTAGACAAGAAAATTGCTCACAGTTTAATATATGCATTAAGTACTCACAGAATGTTTAAAGTTACACAAGTGAATATATGAAAATATGCAATTGTGTAAATGATCTACCTGCAGCAAAATTTATTTTGCTTAAAAAGTAATTACTAAAAAATTCGTTATTGTTGGGAAAAACAATTTTTTTCTATGAAAAAGAGTACAAGAATATCAGAATTAGACACAGGGATCATTTAACTCTCTGTGCAAACTAACTGCTACAAATCATTTTGCACTGTAATAAATAAAATTATTTCATTCCAGAACTTGTTTAAACACAAATGAACACATTAACTTTAGAAGGTTAGTTTTCAAATAGTCAACAGACTTAAGCTTATAAGATCAGTTTTCAAAGGATAATTTTAAAACTGCTTTTCTATGTTTTGTAAAATTTCTAAAAACATAATTTGTCTTATGATATAATTAGGTCGTATTTAGTAATTGTATTTGGTACATAAAAATAACTGTATGCTTTCCCTTACTATTAGAGATACTTGTGCCAAATATTCTTCAGTGAAGTGCTATAGCAATTCATAAAAAAATCTAAATTACTGTTCTATGGGATATGGTTTGTATCAGTTCTCAGTTACAACAGATCTAATCAAAACTCCTGAAGTAGAAATAAAATTATGCCTGAGATTTGATAATGTTGCTACTGTACCAGAATCATTACAAGGCATCTTGTAATCCAAAACCATCCTTTCAGAGATAATAAAATTACAGCTAGGATAGATGAAAAAGAATTTCCCCAACAAAATGTAGAAACTAAGCTTTAAATGGAAACATCTTCTACATTATATATAAAAGGAGGACTATATAAGTAGATATGATATGACAAAAGTAATTACTCATTTCCTTGCAGTCTCGTTTTCACCTCCCCAGGACTCATGGATCAAAACTGACTATTCCGTTGAAGGAGAAGCTAGCAACCATGTCCCATTGTTCTGAATTGGTGATTGTGCTCCTGTTCTATGAGGCCTAAGGGAGTCATTGTGATTGGCAGTGGGCATTTAGTTTGTAGGAATTATAACGAGTCCTCTTATACACAGAAGTGCTTCTTCCAAAATGTCAACATTGCAAGTTGGAAACAGTAGCTCTACTATTTCCTAGCAAGCTCATGCCTATTTATCAGGAATTAATATAGGGGGAGTATATCTCCCTGTTTAGACAAATAAAACATGAAAGGAAATTTGTTAGGACTTCAATACTATTTTGCTTCAATCTAACAAAGTCTCATAAGGAAAACTCAACTTTTCTCCTCTTCCTCATGGCTTTGTATATAATTCTAGAAGAAGTATTCTAGTATCTGATGCTAACTAAGAGGTGAATATGGGATATATTGTCATTAACCAGATGGAGAAGAAGGAACGATGGAAAAGTTGCAGGTCCATGTGGGGATTTTATCTCCATAGTTCTTAGTTAATAACAAATAGTCACATTGGTAAATGCTGGTGGTCAAGGGTCTGTCATTTGTTTCTCAGGCTTTTACACTGATATAATAGAGTTCATACACATCCAGTAGTTGGATAGAAGATAGGTACATGCTTTTGGGCTGCCATAAAGCTACTTAAAATGTGATATTTTAAGGGGTCACATGATACAATGACTTTGCTCCACTGAACATTTATTTCCATTGTACTTTGTATTTAATTTTGTCAAATTACATAACTTTTTTGGTGGTACTATGGTTTGAATTCAAGAGCTCATGCAATTATATCTCTTTCTGAGGAAAACTTTGTGAAGAGCAAAAGGGTAGCATAGATCACAATTTAAAAGTGTGTACTCATAGGTTTCTCCTGTTTGGTTTTGTCAGTGTTCTGTCATAAATTGTAGTTGCAAAGAGCCTGAGAAATTGAAGAAAGGAAATATGTCTTCTCTATCTCACAGACAATAAATAGATTAGTGAAATATATACCATTAAAATGAAGCATAATATTTATCAGAAAGCAGACAATCCAACTAATATATATATAGTTTAGATATTTGGGATTCTAGCCAGCTTTTCTCCCCTCTATTGAAATGCATTGCCAAATTTTAGAACTGGAAAAGAAAGAGATAACCATCTGCATTACTTCATTTAAAGGATTTGGTTTATTTAAAATGTTTTACTACTATATTGTAGTTTATGGCTCACTTACCTTTCCATTCTTCATAAACATTCACAGGAAAAAGCCATTACAACTAAAGCTATGAACAAACAGTACATTTTAAAATTATGCTTTAAATAAAGAAAAATGAAAACTATACAGTACTCAAAAGAACTGTGTACTACCAAACAAATAATAAAGAATAGAGCAGCATTAAATGTTAGATTACATGTTCCAAAATTGGATAGAGTAAACTTTTTCTTTGTTATGCATGACCAACCACTGTAGTCTTGGGATGTGCAACACTGAGCTTTTACAATTTAAAAGTGCAGTGGCCTTTTGGTTCTATAATTCAGTGCACACTAACTATAATGCTGCAACATCTCCTTGGGTTTTTTTTTTCCGTTGGGCATTTACAGCAGAGTTCTAAGTGTCTTTCCAAATGCAAATCCGTATCTTTTTCTATGTGCTTCTTGGCATTGCTATGTTTTATAATTAGATCATATGTTAGTGACATAACTCAGAGTTCCACAAAAATAATTCAATTAATAGCAAAATGCTAACAAAAGGGCTGGGGATATGGCCTAGTGGCAAGAGTGCTTGCCTCTAATACATGAAGCCCTGGGTTCGATTCCCAAGCACCACATATACAGAAAACTGCCATAAGTGGTGCTGTGGCTCAAGTGGCCTTGAGCAAAAGAAGCCAGGGACAGTGCTCAGGCCCTGAGTCCAAGGCCCAGGACTGGCAAAAGAAAAAAAAAAAAAGAACCTCCTTATTAATTCCCATATAAAATAGATTTTGGAAAACTGGAAAAAAATGTTAACAAAAGTAATAGAGAATATGTAGAAATGTTGCCTTGTGTTTTACATTTTGTAAACAATTTCATTCAGTTGGTATAATTTCTACTGATTTTCTTAGGCCCACATTAATATGTACAGTAAGGAGGGACATAGTTGACCATAACTGTAATCTAAGAAACTCCAGATACATAGTAGGAAAGATCATTATAGGAGGTCAGGTGGCATACTTCAGTGAGACCTCCATTTCAACCAATAAGACAGTCCTAGGAGTATATGCCAGGAATTCCAATTCTGGAAGGTACAGAGAGGAGGATGTTTCAAGGCAAGAATGTGAGTAAATAACTGAAACAAAAAAGGGGGGACCTAAACATAAAGCTCCCTTATGACCCAGAAGCCCCACTCTTGGGCATCTACCCAAAAGACTACAAACAAGAACACACTAAAGTCACCAGCACAATGTTCATCGCAGCACTATTTGTCATAGCTAAAATAAGGATCCAACCCACATGCCCCTCAGTAGGCAAATGGGTCAGGAAAATGTGGTACATATACACAATGGAATTTTATGCCTCTATCAGAAAGAATGACATTGCCCCATTCATAAGGAAATGGAAGGACTTGAAAAAAATTATACTAAGTGAAGTAAGCCAGACCCAAAGAAACATGGACTCTATGGTTTCCCTTATAGGGAATAGTTAGCACAGGTTTAGGCAAGTCACAGCAGAGGATCACAAGAGCCCAATAGCTATGTCGTTATGAACACATAAGATGATGCTAAGTGAAATGAACTCCATGTTATGGAAATGGGTGTTATATCACTGTTGTAATTACTTTCAACATGCCATGTGAAACCGTAGCTTTTTCTGTTGATGATCCTCTTGGATCCCCTTCCTGTGGTTGTCGCTGTGCTATCACTATATCTTATCTGAATACCCTGTATACTGTATATACTGGTAATAGAACTAGGAAAGGGAAAGGGAATATCAAAATCAAGAGAAAAAGGATAAAAAGACAAATGACTCCAAAACAATACTTACAAAACCATTTGGTGTAAACCAACTGAACAACTCATGGGGGGAGAGGGAAAGGAGGAGGGGAGGGGGAATGAGGGAGGAAGTAACAAATAGTACAAGAAATGTATCCAATGCCTAAGGTATGAAACTGTAAGCCCTCTGTACATTACTCTGATAATAAATAATTAATTATTTAATAAATAAATAAACATCATAAAGGAGAGGAGGTTGTGGTTTAAGTGATTACCTAGCAAGCCAAAAGGCCTGGATGCAAATTTGTATATGTAAAACAAATAATATGAAGTATTTCAAGTTCTACACACCTTCAAAGGCTATGATTTTATTTCTGTCTCCAGCTGGGAGGATGCTATATATTTATCTACCAGACGGACCATTGATATTGACAAGTACCTGTAGGTCTGCCCCTTTTATCTCTAGGCAAGTTTCTAGTGAATTTTCTAGAATTTTAAACTTGTTTCAACCATCTTAAACAAGATTATGTTAGAACACACACAAAAATTTTCTCTTATACAACCAATTATGCATTTAGAGTAAATTAATGTCTCCATTCATGAAAAGAAATAAATTTACTACTGCCACCATTCGGTGTCAATGATTTTTAATTTAACATGTATTATTTGCTGTATTTTTTGGGTTACCACACTCAAAGCTTATGGTAAATATTTTAAATACCCACAAAACTATACTTCAGGTATGCATAGATGCCTGAATCTGAAAAGAGGCTGAATTATTTAGAAGACAAATCAATATCACGTGGTTTAGGAAATATTGCAGTGTGACCAATGGCATAATTATGACTGAGTGCACATTTTTCTGCTCACCTAAATGCTCATCTATGCCATATATACACAACGAAATTCTGTGCTCCCATCAGAAAGAATGACATCCCTCTATTCATAACAAAATGTAAAGACTTGGAAAAATCACACTACATGAAGTAAGCCAGACTCAAAGAAACATATACTCCATGGTTTCCCTCATTTGTAATAAATAGTTCATGCATAAGATAGTTCTACAAGAGGATCACAATAGTTCAATAACTATGTACATATGACCACATAAGATGATGCTAAAGCAAAATGAACTCTAAGAGATGGCTAAAGAGGTGTTTCTTTGTTGCTGTTTTTAATATAATATGTCAAGTTATTTCTTTTTTCTTTCAATTTCTGTTCCTATGGTTTATCCCCTATTGTCACTGTATTTGATTCTGGTACCCTGTGTATTCTATATACATTTATCTGAATTGGGGAAGGGAAGAGGAACAACAAAATGGTGTGATAAAGGGCGAAGGGCAAACCAATGCAATAGTGATAATCACAAGAAAATATGTTGGAAATGAACTTTACAACTTCAGGGGGGCATTTGAGGGGAGGAATAATGGGAGAAATAGGAAAGAGAGATAACAATGTTAGACAAGAAATGTATTTACTTCCTTACATATGTAACCCTAACCACTCTGTACATCACCTTGACCATAAAATTATTTTTAAAGAAGCAAATCTAAACTCCATCTCTATTCAACATTGTTGGCCATAGTTTTAACATCCTATTAAGTGAACTACTCAGCATTAAGTTTGTACAGAGTAGTAAAATAACTAAGACAATGCTTATGTTCTTATTCAAGTTTGGGAGAGTTCTGCTCAAAGTTGCTACTAGATGATGCTGTATCTCCGATTTTCTTACTTCCCTCAGGACTTGTTTAGTGTGTTCATTTCAACATGACTCACCATCAAAACTGCATTTCAACCAGTGAGCAGGAAAATCAGAAAGAGAAAATTATATGATACCTACCTCTAAGGATAGGATTGAAAAATCATCCGTATCATATTAGTCATAATGTTGCTATTTGTCTTCTCTAGTGAATAAGGGACCTAAGTGATAGTCTTTATTCAATGACTCTCTTAAAGCTCTGAGATAAGAAAAGAAGCAATTACTAGGGAAGTTAGAAGATGATACAGGAAAGATTTTAGTAGAATGAGTAATGCTGACCCCAATCCTAATCTCTGAGGTATATGAATGCTACTTTAGTTAAAGAAAGAGATTTCAAAATGAAGCAGCAATAGAACTTTATAATTAAACCTAGGATTGTGATCCCAAGGGCCTACGTATGCAATCACAGTGGCCTTAAAGAGAAGCAGAAAGGCCTATGAAAGAAAAGGCAGTGGCAAAGGACCCTGTCTATAAAAATAATGTCGTTGATGTGACGGAACACATTGATGAAAAGGTTGTGTGGCAAACCAGAGTCTGTGGACAGTTAAATAACTTGCCTAACTTCACATAGACAATAAGAAGGTCAGATTCAAATGGATCAATTCTTGATTCAACACTTACCTTATTTATTCTATACTATGAGTGTAACAGTATGTTCATTTTAACTCGAAATCTGTATTGTCTAGTTTTCATCCTTTACCCTTGCCCAACTGAATGGGAAGATTGCTTTGGGGATTGAAGTTTCAAGAAATTTACATAATGTGTCTGAACTAGGGAAGTAAAAGGGAACATTAAAATGGTGAGACAAAGGGTAAAAGGCAAACCAATACAACAACAATACATACAAGACAATATGTTGCAAACTAATGGTACAACTGAGGGGGGGGGCAATAGGGGAGGAAGGAAGGTGAGGAAAAAATGAGGAAGGAGGTAACAAGTTGGACAAGAAATGTACTTATTACCTAATGTATGTAACTATAACCCCTGTATGTCACCTTGGCAATAAAAAATTTAAAATTCTCTTTAAAAAAGAAATTTAGATAATTATTATTAAGCATATAATGGCAAAAGAGACTCAGAAACCACTCTCATAACACATATGTACTGAGGAGACAGATAATAGACAGATAGATAGGATAGACAGACTGATTGATTGATGATAGAGATATGTAGAGATCTTCTTTTAATGGCTTCTCTTTTCTTACAAAAATTAGATAAAGTAACATGATTTCTCTAGGGTAGAGATAGAGTGTTCATGAGAATCAGAAATTTGGACCACAAATGAGGCCTAATTTTATACAATGGAACTATGCCCAAGCATTTCACTCAAAAGAACAGATACTTTGTTATGGTATCTCTTTCTTGATATTTTTTATTTTATTGGTTTAAATTCAATGCCTAGATGAAAGCTTAAAATTTACCATCTTTAAGATAAAGTAGTAAAAGAAATAAGATACAAGTAGTTTAAAATATTGCTTATTTATAAATTGGGGAGGTAAAAGAAGACTTAATTTTCTCAAGGCATATCTATGTGTCATTAATGATCATTTATGCACTCAATAAATCATAATAGTTGGACTCTATAATTGCTTGGTATGAAATCAATAGGGCAGCAAGGCAGAGTCTCAATAAAGTATAATAACTTATTAAGATAATATAAGAGTTAAACAATGGATTTTGCTTTAAAAAAGAACATAATATTATTGAATATAAGTTGCAATAAAAGAAAAAAAATTCTGAGAGAAAATAAACACTTTTCATTAACTCTTTATAAAACTGTAATTGTGCTTAATATTATAACAGAAATGCCATTATAAATAAAGTAAGGTAAGTTTGCTAAACTTGTTTTAACAAAGGCCTCCAATATATGAGGTATTAATATTACAAACCACAAATGTTATATTAAAGGAGAAAATCTTTGCAAATGTGATTAGATACCTTGAGATAGAATGGTTGTGAAGAAGGAATAGAGTGTGATCTTGTAAAATCCTTGAGTGTGTCCTTAAAAATGAGAGCTAGAGGAATCTACATTCAAGGAAGACAGACTTTGGAATAATGTGACCATCGGTCATGGAATGCCTGTAGCTCCAGAGTCTAGAAAAGTTAAGAATGTATTTTCATCAGAGCACACAGAAGTACAGCCCTATTCATTATCTTTGTTTGACTTTGAACTTCCATGCTCCAAAAGTGTGAGAGAATGTTTTTGTCTTTGCAGCTACTTGGTCTGTAGTAATTTGTTATAGCTGCCATTAGACTGTAATATACTTTCCATATTAAAAGGGCGAAAGATAAAGAGAAGAAAACAAAAAGAAAAAGCATTGATATAGAAAATAAATGTAAGGGATTGGCATTGGTGGCTCACGAATCCTACCTACTCAGGAGACAGGGATCTGAGGCTCATGGTTCCAAGACAGCCCTGGAAGGAAGTCCATGAGAATCTTAATGCCAATTAACAACTAAAAACCCAGAAGATGACCTATAGCTCAAGTGATAGAGCTCTAGCTTGACCAAAAAAGTTCAGGAACAACACCCAGGCCCTGAGTTCAAGCTCCTGTGCCACTTTCTCTACCTCATCCCCAAAACGAATTATATAAGGAAGGTTACCAAATGAAACTCGAATGATGATTTGTAATCTATACATGATTTTAATTGTATACATTGAAAAAATGAGATACATTTCATATGAATATATGAAGATTAAATTAATTTAGCAACAAACATATTTATAACTAAATAGAGCAAAGAACTTATTTTACATGGTTTAATTTCTTCATATATTTCAATGAGAAAAATATTATATTTAATTATCCTTTTATTTCATGTACTTAATATCTCAATTTTAAAGGAGTGAAATAATTTTAATTAAAGAAAAAAGTTTAAAAATTTGTGGAAATGTTAAATTGTTTCTCATAGAGCTTTCATGAATAAAACTAAAATAAAATTTAACAATATGATTAATTTCTATTACTATAAACACTAATGCCATTAGCTAATTAGTAAAAGAAAACGTAGTGAGTTAAATTAATCAATTCACAGGTATTAACATCCTCTTTAAAATGTCAATTGCAAATACATTGTTTTAACCAAATTGTAATGGGATTTTATCTCTCTGTATATTTTGTTCCTGTCTTCCCATTTGTATTTATTTCTCGAAAATGAAAATGAATTATAATTGCTTTTCATTAGTCTGATGTTTTTCTGTCCTGTACAAAACAAATAAAAATAAGCTTAGTTGTGGCAAGGACTGCTTGTTGTCAATCATTTAGAAAGTTATCTTCTTTCTTTCACTTCCATTTTGTCTCTTACTTTTTTGGTAATAAAAACAGAGGCTTAGGGTTACTAACCTGGCAATAGTTTATAAAACAATGGATAAAATGGGGCACCTAGATTGCCCTAAACCTATCAAATATCACACAACTCAACAATTAAGTATTGTAAAGAGAATATCTTCATTCCCTCTATATCCACTTAGCACAGAATATTTCTGTGCTCAGATATAGGAAGACTTTTGCCTCATACATTAAATAATATTCCAGTGGACAATCAACAGATCTCAATTTAATTCAATATGCAATCTCTTTGCTAGTAGTTTAGATTCCACAAGTTGAAGCTCAGACAAACAAGATTTCACCTAGTTAAGATGCCAATGATAAGAAGATTGTCACCTGTCCTGATAGGCTGAGGATAAATTGGAGTTTTCATGACCCTGTCTTGATTTGCTATGATGAATCCACTTTACTCATAGAAATATATTTACCAGTTTACTATCAAAGATACAAACAGTACACATGAATAATATATAAGGTAAATTTTGGAAGGATCCTAAACCTAAAAACTTCTTTCCCCATGGAATTGGGTTGCACCGCCCATCTATGACTTCAATTTGTTCATCAACTTGAAAATTAATCAATTTATAGATATAGCAGGAATTATTGCACCCAATAATTGATGTCTTATTCAACTCCAAGGAATTTGAGTGACAAAGACAATCCCTAAGAGTTACACACAACATTGCTCTAAATACTGAACATTCTTGAAATAATAAGATAATAAAATAAATAAGAAAGATCATTGATATGAAGAGCAGATAAATGGTTTCCAGTAAAAGAGAGAGATTGTGAGAGGGAAGTAGATGTAGGTTTAATAGGGGACTTGAGGGATCCTGAATGAGTTAGAAGTGGTTTTCATCTCCACTATATCAATAGCCACATTCTAATTGTGATGCTGGACTATAATTTTGTGAGCTGATATTATCAGAGGAAACTATGTATATACTACATTGTTCCTCTCTGTGATGTTTCAACTCCATATATTGATGTAGTCTTCTCAAAAGTAAAAATTATATAGTTAAAAATTACATAGGAGGGTTGATCTTGAATAAAAAAGGACACATGTCTTAATGAAAAAAAATTAGGAGCACTTGAAGGGATTTTGCGTTCATTCACACTTTTTATAGTCATTTGCTGAAGATTGATCAGAACACTTTAAGAGTGAAGGGAAAATTGCCAACTGAAGGTGAGCCAAAGGAGTATCAAGAAGAGAATAAAGGCGGCATTGAATACTGATTTTTCTGGCTAGGGGAACAAGAGAAAAGATGGATCACAGAAAACCCACTACCTTGAAATCAGTGCTTTCTTGATTTGCTAAGAAAATTCTGTTGCATCATTTCTAGACTGAGAATGACAAATGTTGTCTGTTCTCTTCAGATTAATACAATATTAAACACTAACACTCTGATAAATACTAGTGAATTATGTGACATCAGAATCAAGAGAACCATTTAATAAATATGAATTCTCCATCATAGCCACTTTACCAAGGAAATTCCAAATGGTAAATTAAGATAATAAGAATTTCAGACACTGAACCAAAATAAAGAGTAATTCTTGTGGTTATAATTTATTCTGAAGTAATAATTATAGCAACTAAATTATTAGTACACTCTACTTGTTTCAGTATTTTATAAATTTATACCTTTATTCAATTGGATGAAACTACAAGGTGGTCGAGAACTCACAAATTTTCCATTTTTATTTCAGTAGTAAAGTAAGTATGATTTTTGCAAATACTGATTTATCTGTGGGCTAAACATTTTGTCAGTGGTAATTTAATGCCTTCATATCAACTATTATTCCAACAGAATTATTTTATTTTCTTATATAGGACATATTCATTATTTTTAAATAATTAAATAATATTAATACATACTAAAAC
This sequence comes from Perognathus longimembris pacificus, assembly GCF_023159225.1. Lineage (NCBI taxonomy): Eukaryota > Metazoa > Chordata > Mammalia > Rodentia > Heteromyidae > Perognathus > Perognathus longimembris. The sequence goes on along the minus strand of NC_063161.1, from coordinate 25,376,233 downwards.
AAGCATCTTACTAACACTTTCTGAAAAGAAGCAAAACAACTCCATGAATGTGAATTTAATTTAATTTTTATTTGGATGTAGAAATAATTCTACATAATGACTTTGATTAGAAAAATTATGTGAAATTAATCAAGTTGGTTTCTTTCTACATTTTAACAAGATTTATTAATAAACAACTAATGTTTTGAAATTATTATGATGGTTTGTAATATTCATTAACTATTATGTATTTTTGATACTTTACAGTTCATTGAAGACTTAATTTTTCAAGTAATTGGCATAAGTTTTTTAGATACAAGAATAAACCTGTATCATTAAGTGTATAAAGTTAGGACAATGCCATATTTACTTAGAAAAAATTAATTGAGCTTGTATGGTATTGGAACTTTCAATTTTCATATATTTTCTAGTGATGCTTTTATCCTTAAGGGAATATGATATATTTAATTAGAGGCCAATTTAATTCTCATTTATTCAATTTAGTGCTTTTGTACTATATAGTAGAATAATATATCTTTAGTAATGGTACTCTACAGAATGCATAAGAAGCATCATTTTTGGCATCATCACTTCTAGCATTGCATTCTAAACAATAAAGGAAAATGCCCTCGAAAATTGCACTTTCTGGAATCTGAGGGGTAACTAAAGGATGTCATGAGGAAAGGATGGTGTCACATGTGTCTTTTGTTATTTAAAAAATGGCTTCATGAGAACATTGGGTATGCAGAGTTCAGTATTTATAGGGAAGAAAAGAAAGTCTGGGTGAAGTTTGATTTGCTTAAAAATGCACGCTCCATTGTGGTTCACTAGGATTAATGTCAACTTAAAGTGGAGTCTACTGAAGTCAGATATTACTTTTTCATTTTTTTTCTGAGTTCAATCAGTTTGCTATTTGCTTCAACAATCCCCTCAGGTACAATTTGATTCAGAGTCATGAAACTGTTTATCCTATATGAATTTGTGAATAAATCACAGTCCTCACCGCACAGCAAGGTCCATTTACTACAGTCCTGGTCGAAAGACAATGTTTTTCCAGGAAGATGAAGACATATTGTAGCCTTATGTCAGACATAAAGTTTAAACTTAACATAGAAATTTACAGCTGCTTTTTTTTCTTTTGAAAGCACATTCTAGTCAAGCATTAAATGTATAGTTAGCAGATATCCAATAGTCACAGATGGTTGACAACTTAAATTACTTAGTTATAATGAAGATAAATAGCAATCTAAACATGGGCATAGATTAGACTCCTTTGCTACAGCAGTGTTGCTAGGCAACTCCCCTGGACAGATTAAATTCATTTCCTGTTTTTTGCTGGTATTTGAATCCACACACCACACACCACACACACACACACACACACACACTCACAGAGAAATAATCAAAGCCAAAGCCCTGTATTAAAAAAAAACAACATACATGTGCATAGAATGTATATGAATTTCTACCGGGAGACATTGTCACCATGAAATTGCTTGGTTATAAGCCAGGTGCAAGTGCTATTGCATGACTCTAATCCTTACTACTTAAGGTCTCAAGATCTGGGGATCATAGTTTGAAGGCAGTCTGGACAGAAAAGTCCATGAATCTCTTATCTTAACTAGCAAAATTGAAACTGGATGCATGGCTCATGTGGTGGAGTACCAACCTTGAGTAAACAAAAGTTAAAGGACAGCATCAAGATCCTGGATGCAAGATCTGCTACTGCTCCCTTCCCTTTTAAAAAAAAAAAAGTAATTTTTTGGTCTGATGATTTATTATATAAATCTTTAAAAAACATGACTTATGGTAGACTGTCAATTACAGTCTATTAAAAAGTGAAGTGATTTCTCTGATGTGAGTGGTTGTGTTTCTGAGATTTACTCAATGTTTTAGTAAGATTTTTTTTTTAATTTTTATTGTCAAATGGATGTACAGATAGGTTACAGTTTCATACGTTAGGCATTGGATATATTTCTTCTACTGTTTGTTACCTCCTCCCTCATTCCCCCCTCCTCCTCCCCCTTTCCCTTTCCCCCCATGAGTTGTTCAGTTGATTACACCAAATAGTTTTGCAAGTATTGCTTTTGTAGTCGTTTGTCTTTTTACCCTGTGTCTCTCAATTTTGGTATTCCCTTTCAGTTTCCTACTTTTAATACCAGTATACACAGTTTCCAATGTACTCAGATAAGATACAGAGATAGTGCAGGTACAAACACAGGAAGGGGATACAAGAGGATCATCAATAATAGAAGCTACAGTTTCACATCACGTGTTGAAAGTAATTACAACAGTGATATAACAGTCATTTCCGTAACATGGAGTTCATTTCACTTAGCATCAGCTTATGTGCTCATAAGGGTACAGCTATTGGGCTCTTGTGATCCTCTCCTGTGACTAGCCTAAACCTGTGCTAATTATTCCCTGTGAGGAAGACCATAGAGTCCATGTTTCTTTGGGTCTGGCTCACTTGGTAAGATATTTATGAGGAGACTTTTTCTTGCTATTTCTTTAACTAGAATAAACTCAGTAGTGTTTAATACAAATTATACAGTATAACAATGTAATTAAGATAATATCTAATAAATTAACTTTATATAGTGCAATCTATATGTGTATATGGGAGAATTTAAACTTTTGTCCTTTGTTTTATATTACAAACTTTGAATTACTCTTTTGGTGGATGATCTGTAGTGGGGATTCGCTGAAATTCATTTGTATTTTAGGAGAAAGACTTTTAATAACTATTAGTAGATAGTGATATATGGGAATAAATTCTATATTTGTGAATCAACAACAAAAATTTACCCAGCTATATTTTTACACTTTTTCTCTTTAGAGAACCCAGATTGATCTCGCTGTTTATTTTGTTTTCTAGACAGATGAAACTACAGTTCCCATCTGTGCTGAATAAAACTTCTATATATTCCCTTGATCATTTTAGCTGCCCTTTCCAGTCATATGTAGCTTTGTTTGTGTTTCAGAAATCGCTTTCAGAATGGTTTGCATTTGTCTAGATCCAGTAACTCTTTTATTCAGAGAAGAGATATTTCCTTTCCAAAGAAATATTTCTAAAGAGAAATATTTTTTTTCCAAATTGTTATTCCCCTGACAGGAAGTATCAAATCATTTTCCTATGATGTTCCTCAAAATATTTGCGGATTGGGTTTTAGGCAGTGTAATAGGAAAAGAAGAGCTGAGCTTATAAATAAATGCACCACTCACCTAAGAAATAAGTGACTTTATATAGAGCAAAACATTCCACTACATTAAACTACTGTCTAATGAACTCAAATTTCACAATCCTCATTCAATTGAGTAATGTTATTTCTGGAACCAGTTAATGTACATATTAATTAAAAGTAACTGTTTATTCATTTAGTTAAAGCAGATGTCAGCAAATACTATGTTTTAAGAATGTGTTGGATGCAGAAATGACAACATTGTGATTCATGATTAAAGAAGGGAGGACTCCATAGCCAAAATATTAACAATACTAGTGGAGAGGGGGAACTATAGAAGCCATTTTACGTCCTTGTTACTTAAGGAATATATGTAAATTGCAGCATTTCATAAACATAATAGCACTTTAAATGTTATTGTTGTCATTCCTAACTTAAAGAATCAAAATATGAGGCATGAAAATTAGAAAATTCCTATATTGGTAGAGCTATTAGTTAAATTTAGGGTCTATCCTGCTCAGTCTCTTCTGATGATTAAAGAGTTATACAAATCCATTGCTATAAGATATTTGAGTAATAGAATTTACCTGACTATTTGATGTTTACATAAGCTTTTGTAGGTAATATTATGTAGGATAGTCAGGGTTCTTGTAATATGAATAAAAATCATAGCAATAGATATTGCTGCTGATTAGATATAATGTTTTTTTTTAATTGTAGTAATTGTTTAATTGACACAACTATGAATGCTAAAAAGTTCCATAATAATTTATTTGCAAAATAAAGACCCTGGTGTGCCATTGGGGTGACTAAGTCTGACTAAAGTTTATAGAACCTGGAAGATGGGATGGGAATTAAGGGTTGTACTGGTTTACATTTGTGATTCCAAAATCTAGAGGGCATAGTATATATACATATTTACACACACGTGTGTGTTTGTGTGTGTAAGTAATATATATAAATATATACACACAAATAGAGAAGGAAAAGAGTATGTGTCTGCATCTCTTCTTCAGGAAAGATAATGGAGTTCATCTTTTCTCTTTGTCTCTTCTGGATTCTCATCCAGTTTGATGATTCCTGCCTTCATCCATGGTGGTTAATCTCAATTTACACCATTGAGATCCACACAGAAATTTCAGAAAAAATATATTCTGTTTCAATGTTTACCTTTCAAAAGGTAGCCCTTCATCCAGTAGAATTGGCAACAGAAGCTCACCATCACAAAAAGCAAGATGTGTGAGAGGAGATCTAGAACTGGGGTAAGGTGATTCGTTTCTGAGCTATTCTAATAGCTTAAATATATACAGCAGTATTAAAATAACTACTTGATTAAGAAGGGAGGGGAATAATCCAACTATACACATTTAAAATAGAGATTTATATAGGAACTATTACTGAGGAAAAGGAAAAGGTTTAGGATAACTTTGATTTTCTAGGGTTTTGCTGAATAATAACCAAGTAGATAATAATTAGAGGAAAAGAAGTTTGTTTGCAGCAGAAGCAATGAAATGTTGAGCTTCTATGTCAGTTGCCTGGTAAACTAAACACAACATTTTGGAATTCAGGAAAATTTATGTAGCAAGAAACATGCTTGTGAATTACAAATTGAAGTCATGTTCCCAATTAAATGAGACCATAGACTAAGAGTCTGGGTGGGGGTGGAGGTGGTGTAGAGTGACACTCTGTAAGTCCTCTTCAGAGATTCTTGTCAGTGGAACAAAAGGAAGAGGGGGTAAAAGTCTGGAACTATGAGGTAGAATTGAGCATTTCAACAGAGATGAGATGTTACAAGAGTAAATAAAATAATAAGACAGATGATGATGATGATGATAATGATAAGTGACATTTTAGGGGAAAATCTAAAGAGTATTACTTAAAAGAATGACCAAAATTAGGACTCCAGAACTGAATGTAAAGCCAGATGTCAAGAGTGTGTGTGTGTGTGTGTGTGTGTGTGTGTGTGTGTGTGTGTGTGTGTGTTCCTGTTATCTTTACATACCTGGTATAGACAAGAGGGGCAGCTTTTACCTAGTTGCAATGTGGCTGAGTTAGTTTGGTAAAAAGTGGTCAGATTTGAAGAAGGGGGGACCAGAAGGCAGCATGTAAACAAGGGAGGAAGCTGTTTGGTTTTAAAATTATTTTGTTAGTGAACAAAATTTTCTACACATTACTTAGTTAAAGCATGGAACAAAAAAGATTTCATGAAAAATTAATCAAGGAAATGACTAAAGTCAGTTTTTCCCCTGTTTTAATTTCCCCATAAGATGTGAACAATTTGAAAAGTATTGTAAATGAAGCCAGAAAAAGTAAAACTAAATTTTTCTAGGTTTTATTCACTTTCATTGATTTTCAGAATCAAAACATTGAAACTATATTAATTCTGTGGGAATTACCAGAGAAGAAATAAATCTGAAGAGGCTAAGAATGGATTTTAATTAATGTTAAACAGATTCTCAAATCAGAAAATTATATGCATTAATCGATACAGTGTAGAGAAAAATAGATCTTTGCTTTGTAATTATTCCCCTCGTGGATTTAGTGTTTACAATATTCTGCATGTTCAGCCAAAAGGTAGCAAGTTAATTCTATTCTCAGAAGAACAGTTTCCTACCCAAGAATCTGTTCTATGAAATTCAGTGCACACACACTCCACCTACTTCTTATTGATTTATACAATATATGAGTTGTCAGAAAAATCACATTTCTTAAGTGTTGTAACAAGATTTCTTACTGTAGATGTTTTAAAACAACCATCAGTTACTTTTGGAGCCATAGTAAATTCCCTTCATGTTATACATCTATAATCCTAATCATACGTCTTTTTGATTTTCCTAACTAGTATACCTTAATGGCTGACTGTTTAATAGGAGATTAGATGTCTTGCTGCAAGTGTTTTTGTTACAGGGTTGTGCATTTTTAACTGGATGGAGGGGGAGAATGCTTATTAATTCAAGCTACCTTTTCCCCGAAACTGACATTTCCTTAATTTCTCCATTTGAAGCTATAGCCAATTGAAGCTGCTGCATTCTGTGTTATAAATGATAGTTCATTTTACAGGCCAAATGTCCCTTCTCTCTGGAAAGTAAATTTAAGCCATAATGTGAGAAAGCATGGTTGGTACTGAGGCATGGCAGACTTACAGCAATGATTTGCCCCAAGATTCATCATGAAATTCAAAGGATGTGAATCTTGGTCTCTTTTCTTTCCACCTCCATCCTAAGAGCAGCAACCCACAGGGAGGAAGGCAAGACACATGGAGAAGAAGCCTGAATTAATGTGTGATAATAAAAAATGTGTTTTTTAAAATATTGAATTGAAGAAATATTTGGAAATAGATGCAGCAAAGAAAATTAATGGCACCATGTAGTTTGGGGCAAGAGAATATTGCAGCACAGTATACTGAATGGTACTAGAGATTTTCATTCTGCATATGCTCACATAGAAGAAAGGAATTCAGACAAGCCTTCACCAAACTCTTTGAAAGAACTTCCACATAGGGAATCTGACAAAATTAATAAGAAAGAATATGTACATATAACAAATGACATCTCAAAGGAAATAAGTGGAGCAAATGTTGATCATTATGATCCTTGGCAGTAGTTTCACTGGATTATTAGAGGTAAAATTCTGATTACACAAATGATATTTGATGAAATATAACCAGGAAGAATGCAATTGAGTGAGAAATATAAGCTTAGAGGAAGATTTATGTCTTTACTTTCTGTTCGTTTGTGTGGTACATGTACAGATTTATATTTATGTTAAATTCAATAGAAACAGATTGGAAATGTAACAGGAGGGGAATAACTAAATAAAAAAAGTTAAGGAAAAGTAGACATGATGAAAAGCTGGATAATATTTTTTTAATTTTTATATTTATTATAAAGGTGCTGTAACAGAGGGGTTGCAGTTACATAAGTCAGGTAGCAAGTACATTTCTTTTTGAACAGTGTGATCTCTAGGATTAATTTTTTTGTAGGAGAGGAATCATGAATTCTGTTAGGGTAGAAAGAAAGGCAACATGAGTTTTTGGGAGAAAAGTAATTCTAATATAGAATAATTTATTTTTTGAATGACATTTTTTATGAGCTATAAATTAGTTTGTTTATGAATCAGATTGGTTGCTGTACTGGGATTTGAATTCAGAGTACTTGCTAGGCTACCACTTGAGACAGTTTCTTTTGCTTTAGTGATTTTAAAAATAAGTCTTTTCCCCCCATGTTATTATGGATCATTATCTTTATATTTATGCTTCCTGTGTGGGGCTGGTATGACAGGCATACACACTATGTCAAGATTTTGTTCATTGAAATGGGGTCTCATGCAGTTTTTGAGTAGACTGGTTACTATTTTTTATCTGAATCTCCACCTCCTAATATACAAATTTACACACACATACACACACACACACACACACACTTTAATAGTTTTCATTTGAAACACAATGATAACTAACTAGAGTTAAACTCAATGGTTAATTTACATAATACGTGAGTCTGCATAAAAATATCTGGCTGGTTTTACTATACTAGATAAAGATGCCTGAGTTTTAAAAACACATGTCAGGAAATGAATCAATTTGATTTGAAAACATCAGCAAGTGAATGTTTTAATTAATTATAATACTGTAAAGAACTATACTCACCAGCACTTATTATGAAAAGAGGAATTAGTATAGAGAAACAAATTTTAAAAAGTAAACTTTCAGTTGTGATACCAACATAGAAAAATTTGCAGAAAGTGGATTCTATTTTGCTAGGGAACCACCTATGACTTTGTAAAATAATATTGGTAGAAGGTCAAGGTCAAATACTCGGCTTAGAATCTTTTTTTTTTTTCAAATTTTTATTATCAAACTGATGTACAGAGAGGTTACAGTTTCATACGTTAGGCGTTGGATACATTTCTTGTACTGTTTGTTACCTTTTCCCTCATACCCCCCTCCCTCCCACCCCCTTTCCGTTCCTCCCCCCCCCCCAGGTGTTCAGTTCACTTACACCAAACAGTTTTGCAAGTATTGCTTTTGTAGTTGTTTCTCTTTTTTTACCCTGTGTCTCTCAAATTTGGTATTCCCTTTGAATTTCCTACTTCCAATACCAGTAAACACGGTTTCCAATATACTCAGATAAGATTACAGAGATAGTGTAGGTACAACCACAGGAATGTGATACAAGAACATCATCAATAATAGAAGCTACAGATACACATAGGACGTTGAAAGTACTTACAACTGTGATATAACAATTGTTTCCATAACATGGAGTTCATTTCACTTAGCATCATCTTATGTGTTCATAAGGGTATAGCTATTGGGTCTTGTGATGCTCTGCTATGACTTGCCTAAACCTGTACTAATTATTCCCAGTAAGGGAGACCATAGAGTCCATGTTTCTTTGGGTCTGGCTCACTTCACTTAGTATAACTTTTTCCAAGTCCTTCCATTTCCTTACAAATGGAACAATGTTCGGCTTAGAATCTTAAATATTTTTTTCTGTCCAGAAAAATTTTCAAACCTTTCTTCAGTTTGAGTTGCTATAGATATTGTAAAAGAAAACAGCATAACAAAACATTTTCCAAAATTTCACCAGCTAACTAGTGTGATTTACTTGAATGTACTCACAGTGGAAACATTATATTATTTCTTTCTCCATCTTTCAAAATTACGTTATCCATTGTAAAATTGTCAGAATCTGAATTTTTCTGATTTCTTATATTTAAAACTAGGAAATTGAAAGTGAATACCAAAATTGAGAGACACAGGGTAAATAAAACAAACAACTACAAAAGCAATACTTGCAAAACTGTTTGGTGCAAGTGAACTGAACACCTCATGGGGGGAAAGGGTAAGGGGGAGGGGGGAGGGGGGTATGAGGGACAAGGTAACAAACAGTACAAGTAATGTATCCAATGCCTAATGTATGAAACTGTAACCTCTCTGTACATCAGTTTGATAATAAAAATTTGAAAAAAAAATTCTTATGCCTGATAGATCTGTAATAAATTCTTTCTGATTGTTGGTCATCTGAAATCCCAATCCCTACTGTCTTAAACATAGCAATGGGAGTGGAGGCAGGGAGGAATGAGGGAGGAGCTAACAAGTTGGACAAGAAATGTACTCACTGCCTTACATATGAAACTGTAATCCCTCTGTACTTCACTTTGACAGTAAAGAAAAAATAATTAAAAATCAAATTTTGAAGGGACCTGTATGCATCTCTGGAACTGTCACAATCAAATCCCCTCATATTAATATATGCTATTGTAAAAATAAAGAGTAAATATATTTAAAAAAACAAAATAAGAAAACTGCAGCAATCTTTAAAAAAAAAAGAACTAGGTAATGAAGATTTTTCTCAGTGGCAGATTACTTGTGGGGCATGAAGAAACCTTGGTTTAAATCTTCCCACCCAAACCAAAAATGAAACAACATATGTGATTTTAATTTGGCCTCTTTGAGACTGTCTCCTACTATTTCTTCCTATCATCTATCATCACTGCTATCTATTATCTATGTGTGTCTACATTCATACCTATATATATGAAACATGTACTGTAAACTTCCTGTGTGTATCTATATATGTATATAGAGATATAAATTTCTACCAATAAATATGTACTCTATTATCAGTTATAATAAATATTTCTAGTTTCTTAGATCAAATGTTCTCCTGCATCATAGATTCTTAAACATGACTAGAACGAGAGTGTTTTCATCTCAAACATTTTGAAGGGAATAAGCTAAAGAAGTGAAAACAAATGGATAAGTGGATACTAATATTTTGGAACTTACATGGAGGTGCAACTCTCAAGGGCATTTGACAATAGGAAATTTTCCAAGGAAATTGAGTTTGGAATGCTGAAAGAATTGATGTGTCTGTGAATAGGTGAGTGACATATGCAGTAATTTAAGGAGAAGAAAGGCTAATTTTGGCTCCAGTGAGAACAACAGGTGTCTTAAGCATGAGGAACACCAAGAGTGGATACCGATTTGCATATAGGTATTTGCTGAGTGGAGGGAATGGGACAGAGAATAAGCTACAGGATTCTTTTTGTTCCTGAAAGAATAATAATAAAACCCATGATTAAAAAATAAGTCTATTCTTAATGTGATCTGAAAATGGATTATTTATTAAGTCTTTATGAAAAGGATCATACATCCTTACTGAGTGTTGGGGACTCTTTTGGGCTTGGTGGGGGAAGGGCGCCAAGAGCAAGACGCTGCCCTTCCCCCAGCCCTGGGACAGTGTGGGAGGGAGCCCCTCCCACCTTCCGGCCTCAACTGGAGGGGAAGCCCCCCGCCCATGGGGGGGCGAACATGTGTGTGCCACCATGATGTGGCTGTCCCGCCACAAAGGAAGTTTCATGACATCACCTGATGGACATGGTCTTTAGCCTAGACTGGCCCTTTGGCCAGCCCCCTCTCTTTCCTGCTATTACCTCTATATAGGTCCCTTTCCCTATTAAAGATTTTGAGACTCGCCCAACCATCACAGCATCTCCCCGTTATGTTATCTTTGTCCTGCGGTCCCTGACATTATGGGGGGGCCAAGGAGAGATTTTGGCATCCCACTCCAGCTTAGAGCAGTTTGGTAATGTCTCAGGCATTTCCCCAGGAGATGAAGGGGAAAGGGTCCTCAGAGGCCTGACACATTCTCCCCGGGAAATTGGGGAGAAAGGGATCCATCAGATCCCGACATGGGAAAAGGGATTCATCAGATCCCTACACAGGGGAAAAGGGATTCATCAGATCCCTACAACTGAGGACAGTGTTTCATAGGTACAAAGCTTATTCATGTGTTCTCTACATTTGAGTAAAATTTATTGTACCACAAAAACAGACTAGGACAATGCTTAGCACCTTATAAATACAAAGTTATTGTCTAGGTGAACTCTGGTTAGTATGAGCTTCTGTCTATAAAACATAAAAGACATTTACAAGACTTTAAAAAACATTTTGTTTAGAAATATCTGTAAACTTACTCCTACATTAGCTGTTTGTAACAACTCTGGCTAATAATATATACAATTCACCCTAACTATTTGGCCATAAAAATCATGAATCAAGATTTGCCCAATATAATTCTCTAGTAAAGTCTGAATCCTGGTGAAAATGGTTGTCTGATACTCAGTATCTTTTCAAAGTGATACACAATTAAATAATTCTTTCATGCAAGAAATACATTTGGACATGATGAAGTGAACATGTTAGACTCCTTTTGTTTATAAGACATAACAAAATTGGAATAATTTTGCTATGTGTATGTGTGTGGGGGGGTGTTTCCTCACTCATATACTTCTTTTTCTTTCATTTTAGCTTATACCCAAGGTAAACTGGAGGACAAAATTCTATCAGAAAAATATAGCAAACATTCCAAAATTGGAGCATTAGGAGTAGGTGGCCAAATACCTTAATCATTAATGTAATCCTCCTGTGTTTACGCATGCATATAATCCCATCTACTCAGGGCATAAAGATTATAATTACAGTTTGAAATTAGTCTGGGCAAATAAAAGGTAAGACTTCATCTTAACAAACAAGTTGGATTTGGCAACTCATGCCTGTAATCTAGGTCGAGGGATCTTGTTCTGATACTAGATCCTGCACAAAATCATGGACCTTATCCAGGTTAAAAAAAAAAAAAAAAGAGTCAGGGCATGGCACAAGACCTAGTGTATGCCTAGCAAATGCAAGGACCTAAGTTCAAATGTTAGTACTGACCAAGGGAGGGAGGGAGGGAGGGAGCAAGGGAGGGAGGGAGGGAGGGAGGAGAGAGAGAGAGAGAGAGAGAGAGAAACAAAGAAACAAAGAAAGAAACAAAGAAAAAGAGACAGAGAGAGTGAGAAAGGAGGAAGGAAGGAATGGAGGGAGGGGAGATAGAAGGACAGAGGGAAAGAAGGAAGGAGGGAGGAAGGGAGGGAGGGAGGGAGGGAGGGAGGGTGGGAGGGAAAGAAAGTAAAGAAGGAAGGAAAGAAAAGTGAGAATGGGGGAACGGAGAATGGGAGGGAAGAACAGAAGGAAAGAACAAAAGAATTAAAATGAAAAATGAGAGAAAATTCTTTTAAAATAACTTGCAGGTCAGCTAAAAAATACCAATATCACTGAAGCAATCAGGCATCGGGAAAAAATATTATTTTTGAGCTGTTGACAACTGTAAATTTTTTGTAGTATGAAAAACACAAATACACCTAAAACATTCATTGTAAAAATGTGATACAGCCTGAATCTTCAGACTACCAAGCAAGGTTTGTGTGAATATATTATTTTAAATTAAAATTTTATTCTTATAATCAATCTAAATGGAAAAGGAAACACAAAATCTCTGTTTTCTTTATATAAAGTAATATATTGTGTCTAATGTATCAAAATTAAACAGAAAATGATTTAAAATGAAGATGTTTAGGCCATCCGGGTGCCAATTCATTATACTACTCTAAAAGTGTTGTATCTTATTTTGAAAAGAAAATGAGAATCTTGGTTATAATGACAAACCAGCACTTTTTCAGTGCATCCCTTCCAGCAAAGGCTTAATATATCTGATTTGTCAAAGTCAACACTTCTGCTAATCTTTCCTGCCCTTGTCTGATGCTGAGAGCTACCACCTATTCGTTCTTCTGTAAAGTGTACAAAGAAACATGGACAATGGACACAGAATAATCTGCACAAACATCAGAAGAAAATGGGCTTTCAGAACACAGATAAAAAATAATGCAATAATTGAAACGTCTGCTGTGTTTGCTGAGATTTTTTCTGTAACTGTTTCTTTGCCTGTGCTTTATACTGGAGTTGTAAATTATTCCTAACTTCATTGCATTACTTAGTCATAAGACTGAAATATTTTCTATTTGTATGGAAATATTATATTTTGCTTTTTACTAAATATAAATATATAAAATGATGTTAAATGTTGATGCTTTTGAAACCTTATTATTACTGCTATTTAGTATGAAATAAAAATGAAATCTTGGCTCTTAATTACATATCAGCCTACAAATATTTTAAATAAAAATTGTTTTCAGACATCCTCAGATAACATAGTCATATTTTCTTTCTGTTTTATACAAGAATATTAATATAGTCAAACTGAAAATATGACAGCCAAAAATAGTACTTATACCTTTGTGTGTGTGTGTGTGTGTGTGTGTGTGTGTGTGTGTCTGAGGAGGAGAGAGAGAGAGAGAATATCTGTTACACTTAATTATATTGCATATAGTTACCAGTTTACTAATAATAGAAATGTATAATGAAGTTATGAATTTCACTATTGTTTTGATATTTCTATTTCCAGCTCAAATTTTATTTATTTGACCCATATTCTTCAACTTTGTATTTGTATTATCTATAGGTTTATAAATTTTATTTATCTTTTTGAAGAATCAATTTCCTGTTTTTTCTAGATTCTTTGTAGTGGTTGTTGTCTTGGTTTTGTGTGTGTGTGTGTGTGTGTGTGTGTGTGTGTGTGTGTGTGTGTGAATTACATTAATTTCTGCCTTACAACTTTGAATTTGTTCTTCTGCTTTATTTTACTGATCTGCTTATCATTCAATAATACGTGTCATTCAGTCTTTTTCTGTTAGAATATTTTTGCAGCTTCTTTTTCTGTTAACGTTTTATTTAATATCATAATTTGATAGTAATATAAGTATATTTAAAATTTCCTACATTTGTTGAGACTTGTTTATGAACAACATCTATAATTTATTTTGAAGAATGCTTTATGGGCCATAGAGAATAGTTTGTATTTTGCAGCTTCTGGATGAAATATTGTATAGATATATGGTATGTCCAGTTGATATATGATATTACTTGTATGGAGGTTACTTTGTTTTTGGTTTTTTGGTTTTTTGTTTGTTTGTTTTGTTGTTTTGTTTTTTTTTTTTTTTGCCAGTCCTGGGCCTTAGACTCAGGGCCTGAGCACTGTCCCTGGCTTCTTTTTGCTCAAGGCTAGCACTCTACCACTTGAGCCACAGCACTCCTTCTGCCCATTTTCTGTATATGTGGTGCTGGGGAATCAAACCCTGGGCTTCATGTAGTGGCACTCTTCCACTAGGCCATATTCCCAGCCCCGGTTTCTTAGTTAATATATTTCCAGGATGACATGAAAAACCTTACTACAGAATGCATATATTTTATGTATTGTGGTCTATATGTGCTTTTGTTCTATTAGTTTTGTTTTAATTATTTAGGTGTACTGACATGTTTTACATAAATTTTAACCACTGTTATATCCTTTTAAGGGATCTTCCCTTTATTAACATAAACCAAAATTATTTGTTTCTTCTAATTTTTATTTGGGACCCAATTTGTCAAAGTGAGGAGGGACAAGCCTTCCTGTTTTCAGTGTTTATTTTCTTGGAATATGTTTTTCTAACTTTTCACCCTATGTGAATAGTTTTTTAAACAAGTTTCTTAACAGGTAACAGATGTTTGGGGCTTGCCGTTTGATACAACTCATCATTCTAAAACTTTTTTTTTTTCTTTTTTTTTTTTTTTTGGCCGTCCTGGGCCTTGGACTCAGGGCCTGAGCACTGTCCCTGGCTTCTTCCCGCTCAAGGCTAGCACTCTGCCACGTGAGCCACAGCGTCGCTTCTGGCCGTTTTTTCTGTATATGTGGTGCTGGGGAATCGAACCTAGGGCCTCATGTATCCGAGGCAGGCACTCTTGCCACTAGGCTATATCCCCAGCCCCCATTCTAAAACTTTTGATTCGAAATTGAGCACAGTAACATTGAGTGTTAAAGAGGTGTGGATTAATTTCAACTTTTTGTTAAATTTTTAAATATGTACATGTTGTACAGAGGGGTTACAATTAAGAAGGTGAGGTAATGAGTACATTTATTGAAGAGTGTCACCCTTCTTTAGTTAAATTTTTTTTTTTTTTTTTTTTTGGACAGTCCTGGGGCTTGGACTCAGGGCCTGAGCGCTGTCCCTGGCTTCTTCTTGCTCAAGGCTAGCACTCTGCCACTTGAGCCACAGCGCCACTTCTGGCCATTTTCTGTATATGTGGTGCTGGGGAATCGAACCCAGGGCCTCATGTATACGAGGCAAGCACTCTTGCCACTAGGCCATATCCCCAGCCCCTTTAGTTAAATTTTAATGTTAGATTTTCCTAATAATCCTGTGCTTATATACTAAGACAATGGAAATTTTTACCCACTGTATTAAAGTTTACATATTTTCCCTGTATACAGGATTTTTTTTATTATATTCTGCTAGGTTAGTGATCATAAATTGTTTTACTTTTTGTGTAGCTTGGAATACTTTTATTTGTCCTTTGGTTATGAAAAATAGCTTTTCTGGGTATAGAATTCAACTTTGCCAGTTATGAATTGAAATAAATTATCCTAAACCCTCCTTGCTTGTAATGTCTGCACTGAGAAATTTGCTGTTATCCTGACAATAGTAGAAGATTCTGAAAATGAATGATGATAACATGTCTGATACACTATTTTGAAAGCTCTTTTCTCTGATTCTCTAGGAGATCTGTCTCCAGCTTTGGTATACACTTCTGATGCTCTCATTCTATGATTCCATATGGAAGAGATCAATTTCAAGTGGACAGACACTTTAATAGTGCTGAGACTTTGACTATTCATCTACTGGAGTACTGTAGAGGAAAACCATATAATTAAGCACAGTAGCATAATAATGCTATATTAGTACAGTTAGAAATGTTTCACGTGTTGACATACACTTTTACTTTTATCAGTCCAATGTAAAAAAATTCTAATATTATATTTGACCTATATTTGACCTAGTATTATATTTGGCCTATATTTGACCGTCCTGGGCATCTACTTGATATTATAGAAACTATTTGTTCCATAGCTTTACCTCTACTTCCACAATTGTATATTTATACACTTCCTCTTCAAAGAGCAGACACGCTCAAATCCTCAGTAGTCATTTCCTCACCATTCAGTAATAAAAAATATATTCTCCTTCTATATGTGAAAATGATATATAGGATTGCCATGTTTTCTAAAATGTCACAAAAGGTGAACCTTTTCATTTACATGGAATATTTAAGAGCTAATTTTACAAAATCTCTGTCAGAAATTGTATAATATTATAGAAATAATTGCATAAATTATACTTAATTCATGACTGGATTCTCAACAGATTATTGAATAAAATCTTATAAATTTTGAAGCTATTATCTCCATGTTAAAGATGAGAAAATTAAAATTAGTAGAGTTTGCCTTATGAATTATAAATTACAGAACTACAGTGTAAGCTAACTCGCTTTGTTTCAGTGATTCTCATGTTTATGTCTTTAACCTTGCATCTCAAAAGCAGGGCTGAGACACAAATGGTAAAAATAATCTTTGAGGAGCAACTTTCCAACACACTTCTCCAAATATACAGTTAGGAAGTACACCTTAGGAGATGCATGCTAAGAAATCTCATGGCTATCCTACACTGGTGGCTGATGCCCATAATCCTAAATATTCAGAAGGCCGAGACCAGAGGATTATGATTGAAAACCAGTCCTGGCAGATAAACTCAGAGTATAAGAGGTGTCAGAATCAGAGAACCTATAATGACACATCATTATTACCGAATGTCCATCATTTGCATTAGATTTTACTCTTGGTCATGTACATTCTTTCTACTGATTTTAACCAATAAGTAATGATATTATACACTGTGATATTAAAGGAAGGTCTCTGTATTTTAAAAATCCCATGTTGTACCTACCCATCCTCATCCTCTTCCTGACTTTTTAAAACTACTAGTTTTTTTACTTTCCCTTGAATCTTTGTTTTGCCTTTTCCAGAACACCACGTTTGGAATAATGTAGCATACAAACGTTTTATATTCACTTCACCCATTTAACAATATAAATTTGTTTCCACTTTTATTTTTTAACAAATAAGTTTACTACTGAATAATATTCTATAGTCTAAATATAGCACAGGTAATTTGTATTTTACCTACAGAAAAACAACTTTTCTATTCCCAAGTCTGATAATAGCTCACAAAGCAGCTATGGACAGCTCTGTTCAGGATTCTAAAGAGAAATAGTCCATAAATGTGCAATTGAATTGATCAAATAAATATAAACTTTAACTGGATATCTATCAATTTCAGTGGTAAACTCATGAAAATGGTTATAGTCAAATATGAAAGAACTTTAACAACTAAGAAAAATTAGAAACTACACCATACAAATTTATTTTTTAAATAGATTTGTCCTTAACTTCAGGTCTTTCAATCTGAAGTGTTTGATATTTATATCACAGCTTAATGTGATAATGCTTACAAAAATAAGAAGAGTTCTAATATAAACCAAAATCTACCACTGTCAGCTATAATTGAATTGCTATTATTTATGAAATTGCCAGTATCTCAAAGCTAACTGCACATAGGTCAAACATTCATATGTACTTAAAAATATATAATTATACATAATTTTGTGCTTACAAACACACATATGGCTATATACACATATATGTATAGGTCTTTGTGGATCTGTTTTCTCTTAGCATTTTCACAGATAAAAATCCAGGTAGAAGTTGATACGTAAAGATTTTGGTGCATTTTAGAGACTTAAATTTTCATATGAACAGCTTGGTGCCCTTGGCTTACAACTGTAATACTAACTACTAAAGAAGCAGAGGTCTGAGGATCCTGGTTTGCAGAGAGGAAAACCCATGACACTCTTGTCTCCAATTAACAAGGACAAAAAAGCTGTACGTGAAGCTGTGATAAATGTGGTAGAGTGCTAGCTTTTTTTTTTTTGGCCAGTCCTGGGCCTTGGACTCAGGGCCTGAGCACCATCCCTGGCTTCTTCCTGCTCAGGGCTAGCATAGAGTGCTAGCTTTGATTTAAAAAGCTCCGAGATCACACCCAGACTGACACACAGACACACAGAGACACACTCATTTCTATAAGCAATAAAGCCTGGTACTTTATACATACATATGTGCATAGTGTACTTGGCAAAGCCATATAAAACAACCTCAAGCAGACTTATTGAATCCAGATTTACTTAATTTTTTGTAGAAAATGAATTTAGAGTGGTGAAAAGTAAAAATCCATGGACAGGTTCAATTTTTAATTTATGTTTTATTATCTTTAAGTAATTTTACAATAGTTATCATCCCAAGTCACTTTATATATGCAATAAATCATAACTGATGTTACCCTTTCATCATTTTCCCTGATCCCACTTGGTGGTGGTGCATGGCTGGCACCACTGGGCAGAAGAAAACTTTAATACACATTTCCCTGCTTACTAGGCTTTCAACAAAATGATCTTTTTTCCCTATTGCTCTGACCAGGAGAATCATAGTGTAACATAAAATAACCCCACACTTCATTCAACAGAAAAGTCTTTTAAGAATCCCCTACTTCCAATACAAATTTCACATGTGCAGTGGGATTTAGTGTTTCAGTTTATCTTGCTGTAACACAAAGGCAAAAAGCATCATGAAAAAAATATTTCAAAGAAGAAAACATTTGATAACTTGTAAGGCAGAACAGCTTCTCTTCTGGCTGACCATATTATGGATTAAAAGTATTTCTTTGAAAAAAAATCAGACTCTTACCATAATAAAGGAAAAGAAAGCTTCTCTTACCAGAGTGAAATATAACTCCAACCTTTCTATAGCGTTTTCTGCAGCTCTTGTTTGAAAAGACAGATTCAAAGCAGCTTTGTGCATACAACTGATCTGGCTGATCTCCAGTGCCTGCACAAAAACCAGAATAAATGGCTCTCTAAAAAGTGTTGTAAACATTCATCATGATGGCACTTGCATGTTGAGTCTAGTCACTGTTACCTTTATAGACTTTGTCCAAACAGCCCACTCACATTTCATCCTTCAATCCTAGACATTTGTTTTTGTCTGTTCAATGCTGAAATTAATACCTTGAAAATGTGGGAATTTATGTGTCCACTCTCCTACTTTGTAGAGAACACTAGGTTCTGAAAATGTGGTTTAAAACCTACAATACATACATTGATTTTAAACCAACATGCCACTGATAAATGAACTTGCTTAACACATGCATATCTTTACTTTCAAATTTGCCAGTTTTCTGGGCAAAATCACATGCAAGAGAACAGCAGTATTATTAAGTCTCCTTAATTTGTTATTTGATAAAAGTCAAGTGAGCATTCTATATCTGTATTGTGCACAGAAGCTACATCAGTGATGCCTACAACAAATCCCAGAGCCTGACACCACTGTAAGGGATTTCTAAGTCTCATTAAATATTCCACTGTTCCTTTGCCTAAACCTTCAAAAGGGCTCAGACACAATCACATCTTTTAATTTTTATGGGAGCAAGGAAGGGTCACACAGCCTGGGTTTTTTCCCCCTAATTTTCAAACATTCAAATTTTGTGAGAGCATTAACTGATTATGTCTGTGAGTGGCATTCCTTCTACCAAGAGAATGTGAATATTACATCAAAAAATGTCTCAGAGAAGAACAGAGACTCTATCTGTATCGCTCTTTATAATGATCTAAGCAATATGTTAATATCACAAGATCCAAATTGTGGTATCTTTGCTTTACTTTCTATGTGAATAAAAAATGTCTAATGGTTATTAACAGTGCCACCTTTTGAAACTACATAGAAAAGTTTGAGATTTTATTTTTGGATTTTGTGTCTGTTTATTTTTCATCCCATATACAAATTAAAAATGTACAACAAAGAAATCTGGCTATTGTAATTATAATTTCAAAGACGCCCACAAAGATGATTTTATATCTAAAGGTGATATGTATCTAAATGTAACTCTAAAATTATTGATCTTAATATCGTAGGATAAAACTAGATTGATTTACTAGTTACTATTCAACATCCTATTACAATAATTTTTTATATTGTGATCAGATAATCCCATTTTCAACAGTTAAATTTCACATTATTTGTTTGTATGTATAAATCAACTTTCTACTAAAGTTTGTTATTAACATCTCCTAATTGAATACATTAAAAAGAAAATGATAAGGACAAAAGGAAGTCTTCCTGAGATATCACATTAAATCAATGAGTTAAGATAATAATTTTGTTCCTTTTATTTTAAATTTTGTTTCTATTAGTCCTTCCATATTAATTTATTAGCTAACTCTACAGTATAATTATTTTTTGTTGAAATACATGGCTACACTATAACTTCTTAGTATAGATGTAGGTTTGATCCCAAACCCAGTAATTACTAAGGTAAAATTCCCTCCATTTTCTTACAGAAGCAACTGTGTCTCTTGCAGAGTGTGTATATGTGAGGCCAGGATCACAATCCTTGATAATGGTTGCCTTATAAATTCCTGATATTGAATACCAAATGGATATCTACTGCTATAAAGCATCTTCCTAATTGTGATGAATGGAATTGCCTTCATTATCACAAAGAGAATAATAATTCCTATATAGGCTTAACCAATGGTTTGAACCACACCAACCTTCTACCAAAAATGTAAGACTTTTATGTTTTATCCTTTTTAAGTATCCAAGGAACTTTGTCATGCCAATTCCCATTTCTAGCATTTATATCCTCTGCAATAAATCATGTTAATTTAAACTCTGTTTTACCATTCCTGTGTTTTTATAGATAAATTCCTCTCATTACCTCATATTTCCATTCTATAACCATAGTTGTTTGTTGAAAAATACCTTAAAGGATCTTTTTTCTCTCAGTGGAGAACACTTGCTCTTCGAGAGTATCCCTTACCTCTGAAGCCAATAATGAGCACCATAGTTACTTATACTGATGTTTTAATGGCTGACTACTTCCTTCCTGAAACATCCTTTTCTCTGATATTGCAGTCTTCCAATGTTTTGATAAAGAGTAGGTATTTTTAATCATAGGATTATTTGCTCTATTCTGCTCTGAATAGTCCTGAACTTTTCCTTGATTCATTCTGGAACCTCTTTCTCTCTTTTTTTTCTATGCATTCTCTATAAGTGACTTCATCTATTTTTCACACGTTTAAAAATTATCTATGTGCTCTTGACTACTAAATTCTTCTCTGTATACTGACTTCTCTACTGACCAACAAATATGAGTGTTCATCCATATACTAATTTCATCTTTTCGCTTCCCAATAGACATTTTCAATTCAAACAGGTCCAAATACAAAAAGTGAGTGTATCATGTCCTTGAAAAATATACCTATGATTAGACTTCTATATTTGGCTAAGCTAATTAATTGGCTCAGCTAACAGCCAAAGTTTTATATTTATAGTACTTTATTGTGGCAGGATACAAAACATAGGATTTACCATATTAGTAATGTATAATGTAGAGTTGTATAGTAGTAATTTTATTCACATTGTTGTACAATTAATTTTTAAAAACAAGCTAAAGTCAAAAGAGAAGGATGACTCATATGATAGAGCATGAAACTACCATGAGACTCACGGTCAACCTCAGTACTAACCTCTCCCACTACAAATGCATTTTCTTTCAAGATTTACATTATGCTTCAGTATACTATTTTACGTATATGTGTGAATTATACAGATATTCATGTGTTCACACATAAACATAATAAAATTCATTGTGATATATGTCCCTCCAAACAGATTATTTTTGTGGTAAACATATAATTTGAAGTCTTTGAGAAAACATATTGCTAAAACAATGATCTATTTTTGTTGGTAATGGAAACAAACAACATGATAGGGCCAAAATATTCCACTTAGAAAATAGTCATCTGAATAAATACACATCTCAGGAATGCTGCTGCAGTTTACATTGACTAGGCAAATAAATAATTTACTTTCAAAATAATATCTCATTATAACAGATGTATTACTTTGCATTCTCTTCTCTTTATTGGTTTATCACTTTGGTGTTTTGGTTTGTTTGTTTTAGGTAGATTTAAAAAGCTGGGGTCCTAATTGGGGAAAAAAAACCCAACACATTACCTTATATTTTATTTGAATTACATGCTTACTCTTTTACTCATGTTACTATTTCTACATTTTTTCTATGTTACCTGCTGTTCATATAATGAAATGAAATCTGTTATTAGAGTTACATTAGGATTTTTTTTTCTTTCCTTCCTGGGGCTTGAACTCTGGGCCTGGGCGCTATTGCTGAGCTCCTCTACTCAAGGCTATCCCTCTACCATTTGAGCCATATCACCATTTCTGGCTTTCTGGGGGTTAATTAGAGATAAGTGTCTCATGGACTTTCCTGCCCCAGCTGGCTTGGAACTGTGATCCTCAGATCTCAGCCTCTTCAGTAGCTAGGGTTACAGTTGTGAGACACTGGTGCCTGGCTTGAAACTAAGTTTTATGTAGTATACACAAGTGGTCAGCCATTGTGGAGTAGGTGTGTCATTGTTAGACCAAAATGGGGCAAAGTATGTGAAAATCTATGTAATGTTTAAAGTGCTAAGCCACCATTGTTAATATGGAAACAGAAGATGGTAATATAAATGTATAAGATTATGGTAAGAAGGAAATAAGATAATGAATTTGAAGTGGTTAAAATAGGTATTTACATATCATAAACAAGCATTGTTCTCGGATATCTACAAATGTCCTAACCTAGATACTAGCTACCACATAGCACTCATGCTTTACATAAATATGATTGGAATGTTATGATATAAAAATGAATAACAGAATAAAGGATACTAAGGAGAACAGGTTTTTAGAACAGTGATCCTAATGCAGGAAGCAATTTTCTAAAAGCATACCCTTTGGCAGTGTGAGGTCCAATCTCTTTGCATAACTGAGACTGAGCTCTTTGACATGAATAAGTGGAGAACAGGAAATGCCCTGGCTATATCCAAAAGTAACAAGGACCCATGTCAAGAAAAGTATACATTTCAGAGATTACTATTTACTACTAACTAAAATCACTCCACGACAAAAATGGCAGTTACATTTTTAAAAAAAGAACAAGTTTAGTGGAATTACATTCAGTGAAAAGTCCCCTTATTGACAAGAGTCTGATTCACATTGTAAATGTTATTTTTGTAAATGGATTTGTTTTATAGTCTTCCTCAATGTTTCCTTGGTTAGGAAAAAGAAAGGTACAGCCTTAGAGAGCAAGAAGACCAGTGTTAGCATAAGCACAGAAGAAGATGAAAGAGATAAGAGAAAACAATAAAACATTAAAAAAAATCTTTGGGGATCCTGTCTTTACTCACTTATTTTTGTCATGACACTTTACAGTGGCAACCAATGCTATCATTATAGATCATGCATGTGTAGGTCTCATTCATTCAAATTTAAGAATCATCCAACATTATTTTGCCTCTTCCTGGAAGCAAAGTATGTTTTGATTTTTTTTTTCAGTGTCTCATTCAGAAAGCAGATTGGTGGTTTACTGGAGATAAGAATAGGGACATGGAGTGGACTGAAAATGACACTGGTCCAGGTAGGGAAATTGCCCACAACCTGGTGTAGTAGGGTTTACATGTTCACACAAATGTATCAAAACTCATCAATATCTGTGTGGGTCTAAAAGAAATTCATTGTTTTAAATTATATCTCAGTAAAACTTACTAATAATAAACATATTGTTACAGCCGGATCAAGGCATTGTAAGAGAAGGTGAATTTTGGCAGACATAGAATGGTACACAAATCCTAAAATTTACTATTCACAGGTAGTTGTGAAACCATCTGAAGTTTGTGCCACATGGCTCTGGGTATCACACGATCCTCTTGACATTCCATGATATGTGAATGTTTATCCAAAGCACATTCTCTTCTTCTCTCTCATCTGCATAGATTTCACAACTTAGTAAAATTAGTTATACAAAGTTTGTTCTTCTATAAGTTTGTGATAATGATCTCTTAACAGTATGATCATCTTCTTCATAACAAATATGTGGTCATCAAGTTGTATTTAGTATAACAGGATGTGGTTGCATTACGTATCACTGTAACATTTTAGTTGTAATGCTCATTCAAGATAATGGTTAAGGGGCTGGGGATATAGCCTAGTGGCAAGAGTGCCTGCCTCGGATACACGAGGCCCTAGGTTCGATTCCCCAGCACCACATATACAGAAAACGGCCAGAAGCGGCGCTGTGGCTCAAGTGGCAGAGTGCTAGCCTTGAGCGGGAAGAAGCCAGGGACAGTGCTCAGGCCCTGAGTCCAAGGCCCAGGACTGGCCAAAAAAAAAAAAAAAAAAAGATAATGGTTAAACTGAAAGTGGAACCTGGTTATAGTGCTATGCAACAGCAATACTTACAGAACTCTATTGTGTAGAAAGAATGAACAAAATCAAGAGTTGGTTCTTTGAAAAAATTAACAAGATCGACAGAGCCCTAGCAAACCTGACCAAAAAATGAAAGCAGCAAACCCAGATAAACAAGTTCAGAGATGAAACAGGTAACATCAACAAAGAAACAACCAAATTTCAGAAAACAATAAGGGGCTATTTTACAAACCTTTACGCCAACAAATTCAAGAACCTGGAAGAAATGGACAAAGCAAAATTGATACCCCTACACTCAACCATGAAGATTTAAGTCTTCTAAATAGACCCATATCCAGCACTGAAATAGAAACTGCAGTAAGAGATCTCCCATCCAAGAAAAGCCCAGGTCCAGACGGATTCACAGCAGAATTCTACAAGGCCTTCAAAACAGAATTCACACCAATATTTCTCAAACCTTTCACTGAAATTGAAAGAGAAAGTTCGCTACCAGACACATTACATGATGACAGGATAACCCTCATTCTAACACCAGGCAGAGACTCATCACAGAATGAGAACTATAGACCAATTTCCCTGATGAACAGAGATGCAAAAATTCTCAACAAAATTCTGGCCAATCGACTTCAACAGGTCATCAAGAAAATCATACACCATGATCAAACTGGATTCATCCCAGGGATGCAAAGTTGGTTCAACAAACGCAAGTCAATTAATGTAATCCACCACATTAACTGAAGCAAGGTAAAAATCACATGGTTATATCTCTAGATGCAGAAAAGGTGTTCAATAAAATCCAGCACCCATTTATGATAAAAGCCCTGGAAAAACTGGGATTCCAGGGAACATTCCTGAATATAATCAAGGCAGTTTATGACAAACCAACAGTAAGCATAATTCTAAGCGGTGAAAAGCTAAAGCCATTTCCTTTAAAATCAGGAGCAAGACAGGGATGTCCTCTCTCTCCTCTCCTCTTCAACATAGTACTAGAATTCCTAGCCAGAGCAATCAGGCAAGAAGAAAACATAAAGGGGATCCAAACAGGAAAAGATGAAGCTAAACTTTCTCTCTCTGCAGATAACATGATCCTATACCTAAAGAATCCCATAGACTCTAATCCCAAGGTACTAGAGCTGATCCAAACTTTGGCAAAGAAGCAGGATATAAAATAAGCCCTCAAAACTCAATGGATTTCTATATGCCAATGACCCGAAGACCGAGGCAGAAATAAGGAAAGCAACTCTTTTTGCAATAGCTTCAAAATCATAAAATACCTAGGAATAACCTTAACCGAAGAAGTGAAATACCACTATGATGAGAACTTTAGAAACATGAAAAACTAAATTAAGGCAGAACTAAGGAAATGGAAAAACCTCCCATGCTCCTGGATTGGGAGGATTAATATTGTCAAAATGGAAATATTGCCAAAGTCTATCTACAAATTCAATGCAATACCCATAAATATCCCAACACCATTTTTTAATGAAACAGAGGAAGCAATCCAGAAATTAATAGGGAACAATAAAAGACCCCGAATAACAAAAACAATCCTAAGCAGAAAGAGCAGTGCTGAAATTACAATATCAAATTTCAACCTGCATTCGAAAGCTATAGTAATAAAAGCAGCTTGGTATTGGCACCAGAACAGGCTTGAAGACCAATGGAACAGAATTGAAGATCCAGAAATGAACCCACAGAACTATGCCTCTGTAATAAAGGAGCTAAAAAAAAATAGGATGGAAGAAAGATAGCCTCTTTAACAAATGGTGCTAGAAAAACTGGTTCAACACCTGCAACAAACTAAAACTAGATCCTTATATATCACCCTGCACCAAAATCAATTCCAAATGGATGAAAAACCTCGAAATAAGAACAGATACTCTGAAAACACTATAAGAAGGACTAGGAGAAACACTTGTGCTCCTTGGCACAGGAAACAAAACTTCCTTAATAAAGGCCCAGAAATGAACAAATCAAAGAAAGGTTGGACAAATGGTACTGCATCAAACTGTAGAGCTTTGTGCAGGGCAAAGGTCATTTTGTAAGATAAACAGACAGCCCACAAATTGGGAGAAGATCTTTACTGGCCATACAAGAGACACAGGCCTCCTATCTAAAATATATGTAGAACTAAAAAAGTTAAATTCCTCCAAAACAAAACCTCAAAGAACTAAAAGCCCCCTCAACAAGTGAGCTAAAGACTTAAAAAGAGACTTCTCTGATGAGGAAATGAGAATGGCCAGGAGATATATTAAAAAGTGCTCTACAACACTGGCCATAAAAGAAATGCATCAAAACAACATTGAGATTCCACCTCACCCCATTAAGAATGTCATTATCAGGAAAATAAACAATGACAAATGTTGGAGGGGATGTGGCCAAAAGGGAACCCTACTTCATTGTTGGTGGGAATGTAAACTGGTTCAGCCACTCAGGCAAGCAGTATGGAGATTCCTCAGAAGGCAAAACATAGAGCTCCCCTATGACCCAGCAGCACCACTCTTGGGTATCTACCCAAAAGACCACAAACAAGAACACACTAAAGCCACCAACACAACAATGTTCATCCCAGCACAATTTGTCATAGCTAAAATATGGAATCAACCCATATGCCCCTCAGTAGATGAATGGATCAGGAAAATGTGGTACGTATACACAATGGAATTTTATGCCTCTATCAGAAAGAATGGCATTGCCACATTTGTAAGGAAATGGAAGGACTTGGAAAAAATTATACTAAGTGAAGTGAGCCAGACCCAAAGAAACATGAACTCTATGGTCTCCCTCATATTGAATAATTAGCACAGGTTTAGGCTAGTCACAGAGGAGGATCACAAGAGCCTAATAGCTATGCCCTATGACCACATTAGATAATGCTAAGTGAAATAAACTCCATGTTATGGAAATGACGGTTAGATCACTGTTGTAATTACTTTCAACATGCCATGTGAAACCATAGCTTCTTTTGTTGATGATCCTCTTGTATCCCCTTCCTGTTTTTGTTCCTGTGATATCATTGTATCTCATCTAAGTACCCTGGATACTGTATATACTGATATTAGAACTAGGGAATTGAAAGGGAATATCAAAATTGAGAGACAAAGGTTAAAAAGACAAATGATTCCCAAAAGCAATTCTTGCAAAACCATTTGGTGTAAATCAACTGAGCAACTCATGGGGGGAAAGGCAAAGGGGCAGGGGGAGGGGGGAATAAGGGAGAAGGTAACAAATAGTACAAGAAATGTATCCAATGCCTAACTTATGAAACTGTAACCTCTCTGTACATCACTTTGACAGTAAATATGTAATTATTATAATAAAAAAGACACTAAAAATAAAACATTGAATTCAAAAGGAATACTTATTTATAATGATATTTTATTTTGCTGTATCATTTGTTCTCTTCTACTGTGCCTGCTCTTCTTATTCTATCCTCTTCATTTTCTTCAACTTTTTCTTCTTTTTCTCATTATATTTGCAACTAGTATTTATGTAATCCTTTTCATGTGCCAGGAGCTAGTCTGAATGTTTTACATATTGCATAAGTCACTTTCTTTCATCTGCCAAAACTCCTTTATTAGGTACTTCATCTTTCTCTTTCAAAAGAACTCATTCTTTTTATTTTTATTTCTATAGTGAGTTACCCACCAATATTCATTGGTAATACTTCTAATTATAAACTCTTTAAAAGATTATCATGCATTGCTGCTTATTTTTGCATGTCAACTAATAAAATTATCTTGACACTTGGGATCTACTTTCAACCCTCTTAGTAAAATAAATCCTTTCATAAAATATATCTGCTATTTATGGCTAAATGTTGGTATGTTTGTTCTTTAATTCAGAAATATTGTCATTGCATGCAATTTTCAATACAATCTCCATTATTTCTTCTAATGTAACACAGAAAATGCTTTCTTTCTTAAAATGATGTTATATTCATATTGTGAGTAATGAAGAATAATTTCTTTTATGAATATAGTTCTGAATTTTACCACTTGATGCCTTCAAGCTGCTCTACTTTATTATTGATTTGCATATATTAAATTGTATAGTGATGCTTTTTAACGTGACTTTTCAACACATACACAAAATATACTTTGATCACATTTGATTTTCCCTCCGTCCCTCCCTCCTTCCCTCCCTCCCCTTCCTCCCTCCCCTTTCTCCCTCCCTTCCTCTTTTCCTCTCTCCCTCCCTCCCCTTCCTCCCTCCCTTCCTCCCTTCTTTCCTTCCTTCCTTCTTTCCTTCCTTCCTTCCTTCCTTCCTTCCTTCCTTCCTTCCTTCCTTCCTTCCTTCCTTCCTTCCATCTACCTTCCTCCTCTCCTTCCTTCCCATTTGTCTGTCTTTATGTCTGTCTGTCCTTTGTCTGTTTCATGTGTGCCAATACTGGGCTTGAACTGAGGGCCTGGGAGGTGTCTCTTATCTTCTTTAAACAAGGCTGGTTCTCTACCAAAGGAGCCACACCTCCACTTTTGGCTTTTTTGGTGGTTAATTGGACCTGAAATTCCATGATTTTTTCATGCCCTGGCTGGCTTTCAACCTCTGTCCTAAGATCTCAGCTTCTTGGGTAGCTAAGATTGCAGGCATAAATCACCAATACTTTGCCCTATTTTTCTTTTTAATCTCACTTCTTCCCTCTTTCTACTTCTAACTCCCTAATAGTCCTTGTTCTTTTGTTTCTGTTTCTTTGTTTCTTTGTCTCTCTCCTTCCTTCCTTCCTTCCTTCCTTCCTTCCTTCCTTCCTTCCTTCCTTCCTTCCTCCCTCCCTCCCTCCCTCCCTCCCTCCCTTCCTTCCTTCCTTCCTTCCTTCTTTTTTCTTTCCTTCCTTTTTCTCTGTTCATTTCTTTTTTTGTTTGTACAAGGATATGAATGCTTGCTAGACAGTTGCAGTTGCTCTATTTCTTGAGCCATCCCCCCCCACCCTCTCCCTTACCCACACACACACCCACCTCTCACAACCAACTTTTGTTCCTATGACTTTTTTGAGATAAGTTCTTGCTATTTTTAGGGCCAACTGACTATGACTTCCTATTTACACTTCCCATCTTTGCTTGGATGGCAGACATAGGACCATAACAATTTTTTTGATAAGATTTTTTTTTATTTCAGTTCCCTCAAATAGAAGTCCTCCCAATATCAGGCTTTTGAGCAGATGCTTTCTAAGATTTGTCAAACTTTCCCTTTTACTTTCATTACTTTGGCTTGTTTGTTTTGATCTGTCTCCCTACCCAATACACTCCCCAAACAGAATAATCACTTAATGTGAGTCTTTGTGTGACTCGTTTATTTCAGGTAACTTAGAGGTTTCCAATTCTAAGCATTTTTCCAGAAAGTGCAACAAGTTCAATCTTAGTGTCTGCATAAAACTCCACTATGATATACACCACATTTTCTTTATTTGTTCACCATGGTCAATTGATTCACCACGGTTAATTCCATAATTTCACTTTCGTGAATAGCTGATAAACATCGATGTGCAGATATTTCTAGAACATGCTGACTTTTCTGCTTTGGGATATATTCTAGAAGGGATGTGACTGGACCATATGCAAATTCTGGTTTTAATTCTTTTTTAAGTTTTTGTTTAGAGCTAAGGACCGAACTTGGGGCCTTGCACTCGCCAGGCATGCGCTTTTCCACTGAGCTAAATCCCCAGCCCCCATGGATTTAATTCTTTTGAAGAAGTTCTCTAATAAATTTTCATAAGGGCTGCACCAATCTACCTTCCCACCATTTGTCTTTCTCCCACATCTTCACCATCAAGTAGTTACTCTGATAAAAGTGAGATGGGACCTCAATATAATCAGGCTTTGTAGTTTTTGTTATGGCTTAGTATGTGAGCACTTTTTCTTACATTTATGGGTGATTTTTAATTCTTAATTTGAAAACTATTCAGTTCATTGTCCCATTGATGAATTGTTATTTTGATGTTTTAAATGTTTTGCTTCCTTATATATCAATCCTCTTTCTGATATTGGTATGATTTTTCTCCCATTCTGTAGGCACTCTTTGTTGACTCTTCCTATAGCTATGCAAAAGGTTTTCTAATTTGACATAATTATACTGATGTATGTGGTTATATTGTTTTTCTACTTTATAAATGACAATGTTTTTAGAGAGTCAATGGTGAATCTCTCACCAATCTATTTTGGGTGGAAAAACAAAAGAAAATGATTTGAATATTCTCTCTTTAATTGTTTAAATGAAACAATCAAGTTAGTAAAATATCTATGAAAATATAGAGTTGTTAAGATTTAGGAGATAGTTTGAGAAATTCTTGGTAGATTTCATGTTATATATAATTGTATAGCAGTGTATGTATGATATATACATGTAAAGATAAGCATATTAAAACATGAAATTCACATAGATTTCATATATACAACCATTAAATCCTAAACTTGATATCTGCAATGAAATGAATAAAATGTGAGGTACTCTACCATTTGTAGCACTCAGATAATGAGCCATGAGCAAATTCAAAGATAAAGAATAAAAATAACAGCAGTTGATTGGTTTTCTAAAAATCATAAATTCAGAACAGGAAGTAATTTTTATAGTTTGAAAGGTTTCATATTAAAACACTTTAAATAACTTTATGTCCTGACCTTGAGATTCCTCAAGGTCTTTCTTCTCTCCTAATATTTCTTGTACATTGCTAGAACAACCAGTACTACAAGTGCATTGCTGCTGTCTGTAAGTAAATTAGAAAGTTATGCTATTGTACTTAGTTGAAGCTATTTTCAGATTATATGTTCATGTCAATTTTGAATATTTCTGTCCATTATATCCACTAAGATTCCCTTATATCATTTACTTTATGTGACTTTAGCTTTGAAAAGAATAGCATATATCTTTGGCATTTTATTTTTTTTTGCCAGTCCTGGGCCTTGAACTCAGGGCCTAAGCATTGTCCCTGGCTTCTTTTTTTGCTCAAGGCTGGCACTCTGCCACTTGAGCCACTGTGCCACTTCTGGCCATTTTCTATATATGTGGTGCTGAGGAATCGAACCCAGGGTTTCATGTATACGAGGCAAGCACTCTTGCCACTAGGCCATATTCCCAGCCTGCATATATATTTGGATAAGAAGGAATTTTATTTACTCTATTCTATCATCAGATAATATAGTCAACTATATGGCCCAAAAGTCAACACAACTTCTTTCCAACAATCAACAGATGCATATACTCACAAGTTAACTGATTAACACCTATGTGAGAAGTGGATGTTTGAAAAAAAAACAAAACAAAAACTTTTGCTTCACTGAATGAGCTTGACCAAATATTAAGTAACTTGTTAAGTGCCTGAAAGTTCTTAATTTTTTTGAAATTGTATTTTACTTTACAAATGGTGTTTCTGAGCTATCAATTCTGAAAGCCCAAAAAGGAATAACAATTTTAAAAGAAAGTCCTTCTGTTGATAGGGACAATGAAACCTTTGTAAACACAATTAACTGAAAGAACATGGTGACAAGCATCATGTATAGGTTCCCACATTTAATTTGAAAGGACCCTATAAATACATATGCCCCAATAAAATTACATACACAAACTAGATTATAGGTGGAAAACATATATAGCAACATGTCCATGTTTGCAGGCACAAATAGGAAATAGCTTGAGTATGCAAGTTATCATGAAAGAAGTATTCTGATATCCTAAAATTATTAACAAATAGTGTTCAAACCTTCTGACATGTTCCTACCCCACTGACAAAGTCAGGCATTGTTCTTTCACTCAGCAGCCTCAAAAAAGAAGGTCTTAGATTAGTAATAAATTAGTCCCTAACAAGCTTGAAAAGAAATGAGTAGTAATTGAATGGATCAGTCTTACGAAATATTAACAAAAATGATATGTCTACTAATAAGACTATGAGAATACAACTTTAAAATATACTTCTTATTATAAGAATATAGTTTAAAATAATCCTTAACATCAAGATTAGTTGAAGACAGTATTTAATATATCCTTGTATTTTGTGTTCTAATCATTAATGCAAATAGAAGCTTAGAGGTGTTTAATTTGTTAAGGATTTGCTTCAGTAGGCTAGAAAGACAGATGCTGAAGTCAATGTCACTGAAAATTCCAGAAATGTGGAGACAAATTTCCTCCTACTCTCCTTCCTCCTTTTCATCTTCACCACTGCCACTTCCATCAGCAAGGGGATGCCAGTGATGTTTCAGAAATATTTGAAGGGGAAAATAAAATAAAGTCTTCAAAAGTATAATTATAGAACCATTGCAAATTGGTTTTGTAATCTTTACTAAACTAAATGTAAATTGAGTAAAAGAGATAAAGTTAACAGTACAAGTTAGAGATTTGAGATCCATATGTCTGAAAGACCACCTCATAACCATAATTATATTTCTGATTCTCTGTGACTAAGGGATTCCCAGTTTAATCCAAGAGAATCTAGCTACTACTTACTGGGGCATTCTGGGGTTGTGTGGTCTTTTGAGTTTTATATGCCTAGTACATGAATTAGAAAGTGTGAGCATTCTAAGGACTTTCTAGCTTGTTATCTCGTGAACAAGTAGAGATACTTGATTAACAGGAACAATCCTGATCAGCAAAATGGTGGTAGAAGAATTGGTAGAGAAAGCTCAAAATTGATAATCCAAAGTGTAAGAGCCTCCATTTTGGCCTTGGGTATTTTTAAGACAGCTTCAATTATACAATTTGAGGCTGATGAATTAAGAAATTACAAAATGGATATAGCGCTTAATCTATTTAAACATTTTTATTCAAGATAGTTTAGCCAACTTCTTTTAAAACAATTTTAGCAGGGAAGCTAAAATTGTACATCCTCAAGAATGTTATAGAACAAACAAAGGTTCTACATATTCAGCACTTTATATCCCCTCAGATATCTATGAAGTTTCACTACCACATGGTAGAAAAGTGCAAAAGCCAACTTTGTGATATGTACTCAATCATCTTCATAAGGTGACTTAGAGGATCATTTCTGAAATCTAGACTTCCCAAACTCCTTCCAGAATAATTGAATTGAAACTCTGAGTAGGAAAATCCTTCTGCAAGCCACTGTGTCATTACCTTTATTGTTGTGATGGTCGTTCAATTTTACAATCTGCTGTTCTAAATTCAGGAAATATGTAAAAGATACGACAGGACTTCAATTAATAAGAATTTTTTTGAAATATTGTATTTAATCTATAGGTTTATTTTTAAAGAATTAAGCAACTTCCTAATTAGCCTACTACTATTAGAGTCATTCTTTGCTCATTTCAGGAATATAATTTGTCATTACTTAATTTTCATTACTTGCTTGAAATATGTAATTGCAATGAATTAAGGTAATACAAACTGCAACTTCATACTAATCAATTTTATTGACCAGCATATAAGCCATTATTAACTTGATAATTTAAAAATAAAATATTATTCCCAGTACCCTAATGAAAGTGCCTATTTTATTTAGACATTATTCAAAAATTAAACTAAAAATAATATGAGTGGAAAGATAATATTTTTTCTCTGTTTTAACTGTCCATTTTCTTTTAGATAACCATAAGGAGTATGCATATGCAGGTGAATTTTCAAGGTGGGGAGTTATTTTCAATATAATTTAGCTGAAATGTCATCTTAGTTTTAAAGCAAAGGAAAATAGCATGCTAATTTATTCTACAAGAAGAGACTTTTGGTCACAGATTTTAGACTCCAGAGGACAGGACTGCTAATGAAGCTGTCGGCAATAGCTACAGTTCCACAGCTAAGGGAATGATGGTATCTTTGGGAAAATCAAAACACTCTGAGTAAAAACTTTGTTAAGAAAAAAGAAGTAAATAAATAAATTAAATTGCAGTTGCAACTCTTCCCTCAACTTCCTCGATTTATTTTGCTTCCATTTGAAAAACCTATGTGAATTTCTTTTTCACACTAATGGCAGCTTGGACAGCAAAATCCATTAGACTTTTATGTCCAATTCACCACCAAAAAGTGTATCTGTAGCTCAACAAGTAGGGTGCTAGCCTTGAACCAAAAAGCTCAGGGGCAATGCTCAAGCCCTGAGTTCAAGACCCAAGACCAGTGCACACAGGAGTGCACACCTGGGCGGGCAAGACTCCCTTCCCCTCCCCCCCCTCCTTCCCCCTCCTTCTTCTCACCCGCCCCCCCTTCAACCCCGGTCCATTTATCTTGGTTTTCAGCCTTGAAAGTCCTCACAAACACAGTCAGATTATACTCTGGTAACTTCAGACTCTGATTCCACAGCTCTTAACGTGGAGTTACCTTGAATCTACCTCAATTACTTTGCAATTGCAATTGCAATTCCATTACAAACCGCTTGGTTTGGTGTTAAGCAGGAAGTAAATCGCAGGACTCCTTTGAGTTTCTGGGTCTGTGAAAACGTAATTTTAGTTGAGGGGAAATATCCACAACTTTTCCCATGGAAATAAAATGTCATTCCTTGTTTTTCTAGTTTTCCCATTCTACACTCGATCCATACTAGCAAGAAATTGAGGCCTAGAGACAATAAAAGCTTGAACTGAAATATAAATGGAAACTTATTTTTTAATGATTTCCAGTTATTCAATTATTTTAAAATTAATTTCAGATATTCTAGTATCGTTAGATAAGTGTTGACCACGTATTGATTTTAAAAATTGGTAGGTGAGCCAGGTGCAGGCAGCTCATACCCATAATCCTCCTAATCAAGAGACTGAAATTTGCACATAACAGTTTCAGTTCAATTGGTTGAGCACTAACCTGGAGCACAAAAGCTCAGAAACAGTACCCAAGCCTTGAGCTTAAGCCCAAGGACTGAGATAAAAAATTTTAAAAATAATAAAAAATGTACTAACCTGAAGTCTCAATCCTAAAACCATCACACGGGTAAATCAACTAAGATTATATGAAATAACCCTGCTTGATGACCACTTCAACCTTCTTGACACTATTACTGAGTGGATGATGGTATTTACTGAGGTTAGGCTGCTTTGTTTAAGAGATCAACATTCTTAATGTTGTGATTCCAAAACCTGACAAAGACGACAGTTGAACATTGTCTTACGTATGTAGATTGTCATAAATAAAATTTAATAGATGTTACCTAACATATATCATATTTTTTCCGAGTGAATTTATGAATGTCTTTTCCCAAACCATTTCTTGTGTACTCATAATGCTTTTGGAACATGAAAGGGTAGTGTGTGTGTGTGTGTGTGTGTGTTTGCATGTGCTTGCATATTTGTGTAAATGTTGTATATATGTAAGATTGTGTGTATATGCATGTGTAGTGTGTGTGTACAGTGTATATGTGTATCTGTATGTGTGTTGCAGTCTGTTCATTTAATAATAACCAAAGCCATTTTATAAATGTGTAGTCTCTGTGTATCTGACATAAATTAGAGAGTAAGTAAAAAACAGCCTGTTAGCTTTTTCTTCACCAGAGGAATGTGTAATGTACATAGAGAGCTGAAAGCTAGTAATCTAATTCATAGCAGTTAAACTGTTAAACTTCTAATCTTTGCCATTTTTAAATGTTATCACCAAGTGTTGATAGTAAACCAGACAATGGAAGAAATAGCCTCCTTTCTCAATTTACATGCCAATGAAAATTATATCTTATTTTATTCAAAGGGTGAGGGAAACATTATTTTAACACAATGCACAAACATTGTAAAGTGTTGGCATATCAATTCTCATTTCCTATTGTTCCTTAAAATATAAATTTTATTCTGCTTCATGACTTTTCATGAATATAACTGTGGAAAATTGCTGGTCTCAAAGCTATTCAAGTGTTTCTCATGGGGGAAGGATATAAATATGACAGAGAGCATTAAAACACACAATTTATTTCTTTTTAATTGTTTTTTAGTAAATCTCCAATGTGTAGGAGCCAAATAAAGCACATTTGTTAAATTTTAAAAGGTTTCCTTACCAGTCATTATATAAATGACTACAGCTGAGTGAAATAAAGAATTCTTCAGGGGCCCTCAGACCTCAATGCAAAGAATAATCAGCAAAATCAATAAAAGCTTACAAAACACACTGAAAACTGTAACAGAAACACAAATACTCACTATTTGAGAATTTTGTGAGATTTAATAAATTTCTTTAAAAATTTAAAGGTACTCATGAATAGATAGTTTCACAAGGGTGGAAGAGATTATATGTGATAAAAATCACTACTGAGACAAGTCAATTTTGCAGTATTATTAACAGCAGACCTTCCACTGCCATTAAAAAAAGGAGAAATGATACAGTATGAAACCCTCTGTGGCAGAGAAACAGCAGACTTGCTCCTTTATTTCTGTTTGTAACATAAGAGTACCCGATCCCAGCTGCATACTTCATTACTTCATGAGTATATAACTGTATTTAAATCATTTAAATATTACATTTTACAAATGTAATAGGGAAATGTGTTCTTTTATGATCATGGTTAGGAGATGGAACAGATGGCAAAAGGCTCAGTTTAAACTAATATGAGCATTAAAATAACTGATATGGTATGCATTCCTTGATATAACAGAAGTTTAGCTCACTATAAAGTAAGACTGTAACTTTCTGGAACACATGAAAACATAATGTGTTTATAGGAGTAGTTTTTCTAGACAAGGAAACTTGCTGTAAAAGTTTACTCATGAGAACATTTTAAGTTAAAAAAATGTAGACGTTTATTCAGCATTTATTTACGGCATCATGTTTAACACTGAATTTCGCAGAAGAAATAATAGGACATGGTTCCTATCTTCAAGATAAGATCATGACCAAGCAGAGAAGTTGGAAATGTTATGAAATATTGACAACACACAGAACATTTATTGCCCTTCTATTTGTAGTGGCTAGCTTTATAGTATTTTTATGTCATCTTGGATTTAGGCCCTCAAGTCTGGCAGTAGCAAAATATTGGCAATAGGCTTTAGGTATAGAACCTAGATGAAATAAATATTCTTTATTCTGTAGGTATCAATAATCGAGAAAGATTTAAATTTATGATTCAAGCATTCACTGTTTCTTTTCTATCAAATAACTATAGAAGTTAAAGAAATTTAAAAATCATTATTGAATAATTGTTTGAAGATAACAAAATACTCTCTTAGTCTTAGCTCTTTCCTTGGGATCTTCTTTTGCATGGTATATTGCCCTGAGTTGATTATTTAACTCATGTCTTTGAAAACTTTTACCCTTTGTCCAAACTAGTAAAATTCCTAAAAATGCACATCCACAATTTCCATTAGACCTTACTATATGCTAAGATGCCAGCCAAGCACACTTGCTAAGGATCACAACTAATGCTCCTTTCAGACCCTCTCTGCAAAGTCTTATTTTAGAGAAGTTGCTTCCTCAGGCATCTTTCCTGACAAATGCCTTGGGTTATACTTCACCTCAAGAATCTTTACTGAGAGGCCCTAATTTTCTTTAAGAACATTTCATCATCATTTCATTTTCTTCCTCAATAGCCATCATGTGCAGTAAGAATATCATTAGTATAGATAAGTACTTATACATTTAAGAAAATAATCAGGAAGCTAAAAGACGTCTTATCTGGGATGCAGGCATTAGTGACAGGGAGACAACAAATGGGAAAAGGAAGGTATGTGAATATAGACAAAATACTTCACACACATCTGTGAAAACAGAACAAGGTAACTTGGTAAGTCCAACTTCAGAAGTGAGAATGGGGGAGTAAGAATGGAAAAGTTTAGGTTTGGGTTGCACCATATACATAAATGGATTTGTCAAAATGAAGCCTTCTTGTACAACTAGTGTCAATTAATAAAAAAAGAAAACCATAAAATAAACTCCTATATACAGTAAATTACTTCCATACTTGTCTGATTTATTCTTTGTCCTGTATCCACTGGAGATATACTCTGAAGAAAGTGGGAAGTGGAAATCAATTCAAAATTTAAGTTTAATATTCTTTATTGAAATCAATGTATTGTAGT
Source organism: Perognathus longimembris pacificus (assembly GCF_023159225.1). Lineage (NCBI taxonomy): Eukaryota > Metazoa > Chordata > Mammalia > Rodentia > Heteromyidae > Perognathus > Perognathus longimembris. Next base: position 25,338,019 of record NC_063161.1, on the reverse strand, counting down.
TTTGTTGTGATTCACTAATTGTATCCACTGCCTATGCTACTTCTGATAAGCTGTTTCTGAAGATTATAGCATAAGAGTTAAGTTTGAGTTTCATCTAGTTTGCTTTTCATCTAGTTTCTCCCCAAGTACTGCCAGATTATAAGATGGCACTACTCATAAAGCTATTTTAAATTATTTTCTTCATGGTGCTTTGTTAATGTTTACGAACAAAAATTACTAGGGAACTTGATGAGTAGGGAAACTTCAACCATACAGAAATATCATATGAAGCTGCTGCTAAGTCTTCTGATAATCTAATGAAGTTTTCTGAAGTTGAAGTTCTATTGAAAACATTAAAACCTCATTTTGCAGTGTTTAAGTGAAAAAGAGGAAGTACTGGGAATAGAGAAAATTACAACTTCAATTCTTAAAATGGGTGTATTTTGAAATCAGTAAAAATAGAAGTCAGGATCATTCAGACATGTGGACCTGCTGATATCTGATTGTATCATCAATCTTTCAAATATCCAACCTTTTGCATATATACCTAACTCATCTGCACTTAATTTTTACTTTGATTATTGTATATTCAAATTTCCATAGATATGCATAAGGAATATGTTTATCATAATAAGGTATTAGTAATCAAATACTTCAAGATGTACAATGTTACATAACCCTATGTCTTTATTTATTCAGTTTTTTCCATGTAAGTATTAACTTTATGTGTTTATTTATTCAGTTTTTTCCATGTAAGTATTAACTTGTTCTTTCAAACAAATTTTCTACAGAGACGTTGTTCTTTAAGTAATACTGAATAGACATTCACAGGAAGAGGTTCTTCTTCTTCTTTTTTAGAAAGAAAATTTATCGTGGCTGGGGATATAGACTAGTGGCAAGAGTGCCTGCCTCTGATACACGAGGCCCTAGGTTCGATTCCCCAGCACCACATATACAGAAAACGGCTAGAAGTGGCGCTGTGGCTCAAGTGGCAGAGTGCTAGCCTTGAGCGGGAAGAAGCCAGGAACAGTGCTCAGGCCCTGAGTCCAAGGCCCAGGACTGGCCAAAAAAAAAAAAAGAAAGAAAATTTATCATTAGATTATTTGTTGATTATTAATTATGCCTAATGTAATTGGCAAGTGTATCACTTTGAATAAGAGCCAGCTTACTATTCAAATAAAAATGAATTATATTCATATGTATGTATGTATGTATGTATGTATGTATATTATAGATATTGTACTGTGTCAAGCATTTTTATGGCCACAACATTTTCTTTAAGTATTTTAGTGACTCTTTGAAACAGAGAAGAATTACATCTAGCCATAAATTGCATGTGAAAAAACAAGCCTAGAACTGTTAGGTAATTTATCAATAGTCATGTAAAGGATAAATTAAGCACCTATAAATGAAACAGTCAGGGATCCATTCTAGGTCTGAGCAAACAATACTGGAACAATAAGACTCCCACATACTAAAGTAAATTTAAATAGTAAAGTTAATGTTCTTCACAAAGTTTAACTCCCTATAGGTGACAGATCTAAACCTACTCTCCAAAATTATAAAACTTGTTTAAAACTTTAAAGCTCCAAAACGTTAAAACTTTCTGTAACATAGGTGGAAACCTAAATGAACCTTGCCCTGTGGGGTGATGACCTATGGAATTCAACACCAGATCACCATCTATAGAAGAAACAACTGATAAGGTAGACTTGCTTGAAAGTAAAAAGTTCTCTAGAAACAAAATATCAAAAAAATTAAAAATATAAATAAAACCAACTATGAGAAAATACTTGCAAAAAGAATTTTGGGAGAGTATTCGCCAAAACAGACCCTACTGCACTGCTGGTGCGGATGTAAATTAGTACAGCCACTCTGGAAAGCAGTCTGGAGGTTCCTCAAAAATTAAGCAAGGATCTTCTATATGACCCATCCAAAACACTCCTAGGCATCTACCTTGAACAACATGAGCCAGGACATGGTAAAGATACCTACACATCCATGCTCATTGCTACACTGTTCACAATAGCCAAGACATGAAAACAGCTTAGATGCCCCACAGTAGATATGTGGTTCAAAAATAAATCTGGTACCTATACACAATGGAATTTCACACCACCATTAGAAAGAATAAAATAATGTCATTCACAGGGAAATGGATGGAACTAGAACAAATCATGTTAAGTGAGGCAAGCAAAGATCACAGAGACAATTGATACATGTTCTCTCTGATATGCAGACATTAGATCTAAAACACACTGGGAGATGACAAATTACACAGGATTCTAGATACTAACATACAATATGAGACCAAAAGAGGATAGTCTTAGAAGAGAGTAACAAAGCTCTATGCCTAAGTGCCCTTTCCTTTCATATATATATATATATATTCATATATATATTCATATATATATATCTCAGCATATACATATATGAAATTAATTCCTATTATATAGAACCAAAGACTTTTAAAATTTGATTTTCCTTTTTCTGTTGATTCTGTATTATTGTCTGTATTCATGTGTATATCTTCAAGAGGCCGGGAGAGGAGAGGACACAGAATCCAAGGAAAATGGGTGAAAAGTACAATAGTAGAATACACTGGACTGTGAAAATGAAGTATACAATTCTTGAGTAAAGATGGGAGGGAAGGACTGGGAGAGAATGAGGAAATGTACTCATTACCAGACTCATGGAAAAATACCCTCTCTGAACATTATCTCTATAATAACAATAAAGGAAAAAATTAAAAATGAGTTTTCTCTAAAAATACAAAAAACTATTAAAATGGCAATAGTAAACAACCCAACTTAAAACTAGATATGTATTTAATAGACCTTTAAATATGTAACAATAGCACATAAGCATATGAAAAAATGCCATACAACCTACCTTAGCAGGTATTCATAAATAGAAAAATGGAAATTCTAACACCAAAAAGACCTTACTTTGCTGAAGGTGGGAATGCAAACTGGCACAAGTAATTAGAGAGCATTTGGAAGCTTACTCACACATATTCAGATTATATGATAGAGAAATTCTACTCAGTTCTACTAAGATAAGTTGGAAACCTTTGACCACTGAGAAACCTGCGTATGGATAATTATAGCATATTTATTCATAATTATAACAGTTTTAAATCAATGAAAGTGACCTTCAGGTAGGGAATGGAAAGTAAAATGTTTCACACAAGAAAACAAGATATTACTGAACACTGAAAAGAAATGAACTCCCAAGACTTGAAAAGACATGGAAGAAATGTAGATGCAGATCCCTAAGGTACAAAAATCCAACTCAAAACTGTTCATGGTGTGTCATGCTAAATATATAGTGAAGATATCTTTTAACTGACTTCAAAACATCTTCAACATTGGAAGAAAGTATTAATGCCTTTTATAGAGAGAAATATATACAAACAAATATCATCATTGAGAAGCTGAGAAATTAGGAGTAGTAATTCAGGTTGCCTTATGGATTATAATATATATTTTTTCTAAATAGAATAGGAGAAGTAAGAGTCCTTTGGGAATGAGTGTATAAAGTTCATGTATACAGTTAAATGATAAGTTAATAAACAAAATTTTACTGCAAATAAAATACAACAACAGGGTGGAGAAAGCTCTAAGAAGATGGTTGGAAAGGTTGGGAGTTAAGGCTGGGATGCAGAAGCAGATAGCAAATGTATCCAATGCCTAACGTATGAAACTGTAACCTCTCTGTACATCAGTTTGATAATAAAAATTTGAAAAAAAATCTAAGTTATTGTAATTATTGCTTGTTCAGTGGCAATAAATGCAAAAATAGTTTTAATAATAAAAAAAAATGAAGAAGGAGGTAACAAGTTTGATAAGAAATGTACTCACTGCCTTAAGTATGAAACTGTAATCCCTCTGTACATCACTTTGACAATAAACTAAGTTTAAACTAGTTTAATAGTTTAAACTATTAATTTTCACATGTCAGTAGATGAAATGAAGTTGCCAAAGTGTACAAAAAAGTTCTTTTTAAACAGTCAATATTTTACATTGGGTTACATTGTAATGATGTTAAATTAATATTGAATTCAATGTTGTGATTTTTTTTCATGATGGAGAAAGTTGCTGCTTTTGCAAGATGTAGAAAGTTATATAAACATACTAATGTATTCTTGTGCTATACAAAGGAAATTGATGAGCTTTTAAGTTTCAGTCAGTCAGCAACTGAAATATATATATGAAAATTAAAACACAGAAAGACATGTTACTGGACTAAGGATCCTACAAGTCTTTAAAGCCTAAATTAAAATTCACCTCTACACTATGTGTATTTTTATCTATTTAATGGGGATATGTATAATTTTGAAAATAAGTAGTTATCTATTACTTAGATTGCTTCTTTTCAACTTCCCCAAATTCCTACTTATTAAATGTCACATTTTTGATAAATTTAAACTTCTTAAAACTTGGCTTTCTCACATATAAAAAACAGAAATTATGTTCAATAATTCACAGGTTTGTTTTAGAGATTAAAAGACATTACAAAACTACAATAATCAGAAGCATACTATTCTATCAGTCATTGCTACATGGAAGTTTGCATATGATGAATCCTAAAGATAATTATACAAAATATTGGAAAAAGTAATAAATGACAAAGAATTTACATATCTTAGAAGAAAATTCATTTAATATCTATGGGGAAAGATGTATACAATTCAATTGATATATAAACTATATTACAAGTGGACTATTTAGACTGATAATGGTATCATTTCAGATATAATACATTTTAAATAATTAATTATAAAGTATTATGGAATAATGATTGTTTTTCCAATATAGTCTGGATATTACATAGAAAGTATGCATTAAATTTCAATTTGTCTCTGGTTATTTGTTTCCTGAAATAGTTAAAATTATAACACGTGATTCAATAATCTATGCTCAATGGCTTTGTGAATTATCTAATTCAATATAATAGCAGCATAAAGGGTAGTATCTCTTAATATAGGCATCAATATCTCTTAAATAACCTGTTTCAAACACCAATGTATACAAAATAAATATGACAAATTGTTATGAGTTTTCTACTGTTGGATCATCATTGCCAGAAATTATCCTACAGTAACTAATAACCAAGCAAATTTCAGTGGTTGTCAATGTACAAAATGACTCGTTTCCCACAATACTGTGTTACCATTTACAACCATTTTATAGAAAGTTAGAATGAGGGCTGATATACATTCACAATTAAAGAATGTGACATCAACAATTAAATAAAAAGAAAAACAATCAAACTCGGGACATCTAAAGTTTAGTTAATTTTGATTTTAAAATAAAAATTTGAATTGTTTCAGAATAAAACAATCCTAACTTTTCCCCTAAAATAAATTTATGTTTTTGTTTTACTAGCGTCAATTAATTATACAAGGAGTTTCATTCTGTCAGGTTCCTATATCCATTTAAAGTTCCTAAATTAGACCCCTCCCCTCTCCCAATCCACCTTCCCATCTCTTCCCACTTTCCCAAATCAATTCCCACAGGCTTCCTTGTTATATTTTCACACACTCATGTACATAAAGTATATGATGACAATTGTCCTCTTTCACTTTCTTCATTTATCCTTTCCCTCCTATTACTACCCCATCCTCATCAGGGCCTCTTTACATGTCATTCATTTTTAGTGCATGCTAAATTTTTTTTTATTTTTTATTTTTTTATTTTTTTTTGCCAGTCCTAGGCCGTGAACTCAGGGCCTGAGCACTGTCCCTGGCTTCTTTTTTGCTCAAGGCTAGCACTCTGCCACTTGAGCCACAGCACCACTTCTGGCCATTTTCTGTATATGCGGTGCTGAGGAATCGAACCCAGGGCCTCCTGTATAGGAGGCAAGCACTCTTGCCACTAGGCCATATTCCCAGCCCATGCACGCTAAATTTTTAAAGAGGCATCACTGTATTATTTCACACTACTCTAAAGGAAAGATACCATGACCATGTTTAATGGAAATAAATTTGAAAACATGGTAACTGCAAAGAAATTGGTACTGCTGGGGTCAAATATGTCCATATTCACACACACACACACACACACACACACACACACACACACTTGCGCTGGATAAGTAATGAGATTTGCACTCTGGGCCTGAGCACTGTCCCTGGCTTCTTTTTGCTCAAGGCTAGCACTCTGCCACTTGAGCCACAGCGCCGCTTCTGGCCGTTTTCTGTATATGTGGTGCTGGGGAATCGAACCTCGTGTATCCGAGGCAGGCACTCTTGCCACTAGGCTATATCCCCAGCCCAGAGATTTGCACTCTTGATGGCATCTACCCAACCATACTCAGCAATTCATCTTGCATTATTCCCAGAAAGAAAGGCAGAATAAAGGCCTTATCTACTACATAAGTCCTTAACCAATAGATACAAGGATATTCTCAGGAATGTTTAGTATGAATTGTTCCTTTCATTTGCATGAATATTTTCTTCATTCTTTTATTTCACTCCTGCCTTTCTTGTGACCAAAGCAGAACATTAAATAATGGATTGCCACAAGAACTTCTTTTGTTGTTGTTGTTTCTATCACTTATTGTTATTATTTATTTTTTTCATGATGCCTCTAAAGCAATTCTTAAAGTTGATATTCTTTGATATGTGTGGCCACTGAAGTCTCACTTAAGGTTTCTTGCATTGCTGGAATCAATAAAAAAAAAAGCTTGATGTGCATTTTTTCATGCAATTCGCAACACTGATTTGGCTCTTATTTCCATCTAGAGCCACAAATTCAGAGATTGGGGTAGAAAAAGAGTCATGAGTCTTTCCTGACATCCCAGGGCATAGGATTAGCCACAGCCCATGAATGTAGCTTTCTAGTTTTCTGGGGATTTGTCTGAGGTTTTCAAAGCCCCACAGCCATCGAATCTCTTGGTCATTTTTTTTTTCCTTTTTAAGTATTACTGTCTACTTTCTCCAATTGTCATGCCTCACCTTAGTCATGCATGAATTTAATCATATTCTCCAATTATTTTTGCCCAAATCTCCAAGGGATAAAAAAGGCTTTTTGCACTTGGCAACCTCTGAGTTGTTATAAGTAAAACACAGCTTTGCAGACAATGAGCACACAGGTAAAACTGATGAGTTCCTGAAAATGAAACTTTGAGGATTGCAGCTGCTACCTTTAGCAGTTTTCACCCTCCTGACGCTCAGTGTGAACTTTTAAAGGTGAACATGACAGATGGGTAAGCGTGTATTTCTTCCCACAAGAAGTTCAGTTAAAATAGAATCCCCTGGGTAATTTGTAGATTTTCATTTTCAGGATTCAAAGAATTATTATTTTCATAATTTTCTTATTATTTGATGAAAATTATAATGTTCAGGTTCTTACACTATCAAATTCTTATACTGTCTTAAACTATTTTACACTATCTTTTCCTGTGCTTAGCTTTTTTTGCTCAGGGCTGGTACTCTACCACGTAAGCCACAGCTCTGTCTCCAGGATTTTTATCATTAACTTGAGGTAGGACTCTCATGGACTTTCTTGCCTGGTCTGACTTCGACTATGACCCTTAAATTTCTGCTTCCTGAGTGGCTAGGAGTGGAAGAATGAGTCAGTGGCATGCAGCTTCATGATAATTTTTGTAGTGCTGTTTAGAGAAGTCAAGAAGCAAAATGATTTAGAAAGTGAATTGCAAGCCATGCACAGACAAACTGGCACACTAGTATAATTCTGTTGAGATGAACAAGAATCATCTTGATATACACTTGAATTAGATATATGAGCCTACATACAGGTGTGATTTAGTGTCAACAGTTTGATTTTTATTAATATTCATTATGACAATATCTGTAAAATGGACTGTTAAAATGGCTACAAATAATATCCATGCATTACTTTTAGTGAACTACATGCATACTTCAAATGGCAGCTGCTGATTATATATCTAGCTTAAGTGCATGTTCTCATCAGAATTACTTGTACAGGTGAACGACCAATGGCTTATTCCTGTAAGCTCAGCTATTTTGGAGGCTGAGATGTGGAGGATTGTAGTTTGAGATTATCTCAGGCATGAAAAAAAGGAAATCAAAGAAAAACATTCTCATTTCATATATCAGTGTAGAAACTGCTTCCAGACTCTTTGATTATCCTATTTAACGCTTGATAGGTATTTTTGCTGAGATTTTTGTGTCTGAAAATATTACTCTATGTTAAATTATTTATTTACCCATGCATCAACAGTTATTTGTCAAGTATCAACTCTTTTCTTTCTGCCTGTAAAATGGACAATACTCCTTGAAAAGTTTATATTTTATAAGCAGCATAAAATATAAAATTCAATAAATAGGAATATAATCGGTCAAATATTTAAAATAGATAAAACATTCCAATTGGCTTTCCTCATTCAGATACTTGAGCCCATTTACTGCATTGACTATCTTATCTAATGAATAAATCAAGCCTAGTGTATTATAGAAGTCATTTAATAAATAAGTATAATAAAATAATTTGGTTATTTACTAAGGTCATATCTAAAATAAAATGACATATCATATTTTAAGAATGAAATACATGAAACAAAGGAATGAATATTAGTGCCTAAAATATAGATTAACTAAATTGTCAGGAGAAATTGAAATTATGTGATAAAATTCCATTCCATTGTTTTCTTATGAGAGTGTATTTTATCAAGAAATGCATCTCAGGCTGGGAATGTGGCTTAGCAATAGAATGCTTGCCTACCATGCATGAAGCCCTGGGTTCCATTCCTCAGCACCACATAAACAGAAAAAGCTCAAAGTGGTGCTGTGACTCAAGTGGTAGAGTGCTAGCCTTGAGCAAAAAGAAGCCAGGGATACTGCTTAGGCCCTGAGCTCAAGCTGGCAAAAAAAAAAGGAAGGAAAGAAGGAAGGAAGGAAGGAAGAAGGAAGGAAGGAAGGAAGGAAGGAAGGAAGGAAGGAAGGAAGGAAGGAAGGAAGGAAGGAAGGGAGGGAGGGGAAAGAGAGAAAGAGAGAGAGAAAGAGCAGTAAGAGAAAAAGAGCAGAGAAAGAGCAAAAAGAGAAAGAGAGAAAAAGAGAAAGGCATGTCAAGAATTAAAAAAAATAAATTACATGATTGCGTAGAAAGTCACACAACATTTTCTTAAATACACATGGAGTTTCATTTAAAGCTAAATACTGATTATGAAAACCTCTTCACTAGCTAATTGGCTCAGGGTGATTGAGGTCACCATTTAGTCATCAGTAAAATGTTCATTATAAAATGCACTTAAATATTTTATGAATCATGTAATCCCTTTGAATATTTTAATGCATTTTAGTGTGTCCTAGAGAATGTACCATATGAATCTCTCATAAAACCATATCATGATGCTTTAAAAAGGATTCTAATAGACATCTAAATCTGAGAATAGCTATATTTTATATTCAGAAGGAAAAATCATCAAGCTTTATCTCCTTCATTTCTAGTTCTAAATTTAAAGTAAATTGATGTTACGATTCTTAACACATATTGCATAGATTCTTAAATTTTAGATATGACTAAAATGCAAATAATTCCTGTAAAATCCAGATGACTACAACTGCTAAGGATTAAGTTAATTACAATTATTTTTAATTCAGAATATGTTGTTTCTTGTAATTGGTTTTAAATTGCTTAATTTCTTTCTGCATGATTTGTGTCATTAACAAAACCAAGTTGCCATTAAGGAAATAATCCAAAGAATTAAACATTGACAAATTATCCTCTTAGGAATATACCTGTGTGCCACATCATTGCAAAATTAATGCACGAATTTTAATGTTTGACCTGGGGAGAAGAAACAGATTTTAAATTGCCTTTACTGGTATTTGTATGCCTTCATTTTCAAATAATAATGTCATCAAGAAGAAAATGTCGTATTTTTCTTCATTAATAAATTCATTTACAGTAGTCAGTGATTGCATGGACAGACTTACTCAAATGTTTTGTCCCCAGAAATGGATACTGGGAGCTTATTTCAAACAATATTGGACCTCTTTATTTCTAGACTATAATGCTAGAAACTATCAGGCATTTAATCCTTCCCAGACACTCTCGGAGTACACTGGACTCATAACACCACATGTCTTAGCACTTCTGGGATGTGAACTATCCAAGTTCAGATTCCCTTGTGAGCATGTATTTTCTTTCTATCAATTGCCTTCACATGAAATTTGACTGTATTTTTTCCCATTGTTCACAAACAGCATTATACAGTTCATTTCATCTCTAGTTTTACAGATCTACTCAAACAATTTCTTAGGAATCTCTTTCACTTTACAAGCCTTCAAGTACTTAATGAATTTTTCTAGCACATAAAAATTAAATCCTTTCCTAGTTCTGATAAATGTATTAGAACTAGGGAAGGAAAAGGGAACATCAAAATGGAGAGATAAAGGATAAAAGGTGAACCAATGCAACAGCAATACTTAGAAGACAATATGATGTAAACCAACTGTACAACTGGAGGCGGGGGATTGGGAAGAGGAGAAGGTGGGAGAAAAATGAGGTAGGACATAACAAGTTTGACAAGAAATGCACTCACTTGCCTAACATGAAACTATAACCCCTCTGTAAATCACATTGACAATAAATAAATATTTTAAAAAGTAAAAAATTAAATCCTTTGCTACTCATTTTCTACAGAGCTTACAGAGCATCTGCCTCAAAATGAGTTCAGACTGTACAATACAAAAATTCAGTAAAGTATGTAAGCAATTGAATTTAATAAATGATCATGTGTCACCAATTATAATAAGCATATTTGGTTAATAGAAGTTCTTTCTAGGAAACATTGTGTCTGGGAGTGTGATGGATATTATATAGAATTTCTACATTTTTCAATATCACTCTGAATCTAAAACTTTTCCTTAAAAGAGTTTATTATAAAAGTAGTTCATAGAACCAGGAAATATATTTTCAGTCTAGTTATTAAATAAGTAACATACATCCAAACTTTCTTTTGTAACTTGTGTATGGAAACCATATTAAGTGAAATAAGCCCAGATCCAGAGAAATATAGGCTCCATGGTTTCCCTCATTTGTAGTAATTAGTGTATGCCTAGTATGTTGCTAACAGAGGATCACAATAGCTCAATAGCTATGTATATATAGCCATATAAAATGATGCAAATAATAATGAACTTCATGATATGGGGGGGAAAGAAATTAGGAGCTAGATTTTAGTCAGTCAACCAGACTTCAAGCTTCACCAGGGCAATGACCATAACTGTCAGTTTCACTAGTAAGTACCCTTTTAAGGATATGGAAATCCAAAAATATTCACTGAACCTATCCCCCCAGAAAACTATTTCATACCAGATTACTCTTTGCCCCAAAACCTTCAGAGAAAAGCCAAGTTCTTTAAATTGGCTGACCAAGGTTAATAAAGCATGGATTGAGGCTGCTTTCCCCCTTACCTAAGCTCACTCTGTCCCAATCACTCTCACCTTCGATCTCAGAGCCTTTGCCTTTGTTTTTTCTCTTCTACAATGATAGTTCCATGCTCACTGATTTGTATTTTTAGACTTCTCAATACATATTGTCAACTCATAATGAACTTTCCTAACAGCTCTATTGACAAAAATTTCATGTTGTTGGTCAGGTTTTTAAAGTAGGTAGCAGGTAAAGGAGAACGTATTCAGGCATGAGAGAAAAATTTATTACCAAACTGCTGGCCTGTGGGGGAGATGATGCATGGCCAGAAAGAAGGGAGAGAAGGGAGAGAAGGCGCAACCCCTACCCAGGCCTGCTTTATCTAGGGCAGGGAGAGGGGTGTGTGTGGCCAGGCAGATTAGGATGTGACTTCTAGGAAATGGGAGGTAATTGCCTCCAGGTCTGTTGGTTACCCAGGTAACTGGGTGGAGACTCAATGAGGTTGAGGTATCTGCATGGAGCCCTCCTGGGACAGACCTTACATTGTCAATATGGATTTCCTTATAGGCTCCCAATGTTATGATTTTTTATTATTTCTTGGCATATATTTTGTTGACTGTTTTAAACTAAATTCCAGAACAGTTAAGGGTATATACTTAGCTTTACTATATACTCAAGCTAAAATATAGTTTGAATTGAATCTTCTGTTACTTTTTTTTTTGGCCAGTCCTGGGGCTTGGACTCTAGGGCCTGAGCACTGTCCCTGGCTTCTTTTTGCTCAAGGCTAGCACTCTGCCACTTGAGCCACAGCGCCACTTCTGGCCATTTTCTGTATATGTGGTGCTGGGGAATCGAACCCAGGGCCTCATGTATATGAGGCTGGCACTCTTGCCACTAGGCCATATCCCCAGCCCCTGTCACTTTTTTTTAATTCATGGTAGGGCTTGAACTCTGGGCGTGGATACTATCCCTGAGCTTCTTTGTGCTCAAGGCTAGCCATCAGAGCCATAGCGCCACTTCCCTTTGTCAGTTTTTAATTGTGTGCAGATCAAAAGTAATTTAAAAATGAATTAAAATATTTTGATAGCTAGTGCATCATAGTGTTAACTGCAGTGAATATTTTACAGGTATAAACTGTCTATATTTCTAAACTCAATCCTCAAAGCAATGCAAGGAGAAAATACAAATATTTCTCTGTATTACCAGTAAAAAGAAAAATCAAGGCACAGAAATGTAAATTCCTTTCATAAAGACAGTAAGTTGGAAGCCAGCCTAAAAATCCAACTTTCAATCATCTGGATTTATTGCCTTTCTTTAAAGTGTGTTAGTCAGTATTTTGTCACTGTAACAAATACCTAAGAGGAACAATTTAAAGGAGGGAACAATTTGTTTTTGTTAGCGTCAGACCTTGTAGTCCCTAGTTGCTCAGCACAATCAGTTTTGGTATGAGGTGAAATCAAAACACCATGGTGGGAGGAGATGAAGGAATGCTGCTGCCATTTGGGCAACTAGAAATCAGTAAGAGACTGGGGAAAACCCAGGACCAAAAAATAACCTTTAAGGTCATGCCTACAGTAACCTATGTTCTTCAATCAGGCTTTATCTTGTGATTTCTGTTACTTCCCCAAAAGGCTATCCAGTTACAAATCTGCCTGTGGATTAGTCACTTCTGAAGGGCCCAACAGAAATAAAAGAAATAAATCCTTTATCTTTGGAGCCTTTTGGGCTTAGCCTTAATTTGTGAATAGTAACAGTATGGGATATTATTTAATGAAAGGAAAATACATACATAAGGAAATCATATGACTTTTGTTAATTAAAGGACAACTCTCTTATCTGAACATAAATTACAAAGAGGAATGGAGAAGTAGCAAATTGTCATTTCCATGTGTGGCTTTCATACATCACTATGATTCCTAAGTATGAGTGGTATATCTACCACTAGTGACTGATAAACAAGGCAGATTATTTCAAATCCTTGGAGCTAGTTCTTTCTCAGAGGATATTTATTTCCACATAACTAATCTTAATTACTTGAGGAGAAAAAAAAAAACAGCTTGGCTAGATATTTTACTTCTGGCTCAGAGGAAATAGATAGAAGTCATACTAAACAACATGAGATAGAAACTATGTACTAGAACTCTTCACTAGCATTCTCTTCATTAATATAAAAACCATTAAATAAAGAAACTCCATGAGCCAAGTTGAATTTAACAACCAGTTCCCAAATGTGACTAAGATATATCAGTTTAAGAAAATCAGATCCTGAACTGACCTGAAATTTTATTCCTACAGTATTCCAAATGGAACAAAATGTCATATTTCAAGTTTGCCACAACCCTTTTCCTGAAAATTTTCTTTGCTTTTGTTCTTCATTAAATATCCTATATAAGTCATAGAGCATATAATAGGGTATTCAAAATTTTCTAAGTGTCCTAAACATTTTGTAGCTAAGGAAGCTAGTTAATATATTTATTTTTTTAAAGCAGTGAAATCTTTACCTTAACACTGTTTTATATTCATTTGAACACATTAGAAATAATCTTGGACTCTACAAGGTAGAAATTGCTAAACTTCATTAAGATAATTCAAGTAGGTATTTATCATTTGAAAAGCATAGCTATGTTGCTATTTTCAAAATTTTGGTGACCAGAATTGTTTAGTGTGTTTAGCTTAAAATAATAATCTGCAAGCTGTGAATTAGTAGAAAACAAACAAAAAAAGAATGCATCTTAGATGTTGAGTAACCAAGTCACATTTTCTATTACAAATGCCATTTTTATGCTATTAAGCAAACTCACTTTCAAACCCTATTTCTAATTTTATGTAGTATTTTATGTTTTTCATTTTTTTGTATAAAGCAAAGATAAAGTATCTCCTCAATTCTTGGGTAAAAAATCATCTGACCCAATAAACTAGAGTTCTGATTGTGAGAATTTGGAAGATAGTTTTTCAGATAGTACCCAGCCTCTAGGACCGTGTCACACGTAAACATAACCATGAACTCAAAGTATATTTCCTACTCTATGAATGTACAACTTATGTTTTATTCTAGCCAAAAGAATCCTTCCTTTTATGCTTTTACTTGAGGTTGAACATGTGACTTGCTTTGTCCAATGAGATGTTTAGTGGATGAAAGTTGACTCAAGGGATTAGATAAGATGATCATTTAGGCCATTTACTCTGAGGATGAAAAGGTTGCTAAATGCTAAAGGAAGAGAGCAGGGGGATTTACAATTCAATGAATACAGTTTCAACTAGGCAAAATGAATACATTCTATAAATCTAAGGTACAAAACAGCTAAACCCACTCTATTGTATACTTGGAACTTGGTTGAAAATGTAGAATTTATCATTAATATTTACTGTAATTCCAAAAGAGGAAAAAGGAATTGAGTTGGCTGTCTGTGGGTGCCAAACTCATACCATGTATCGCAAAGCACTTTGTATATTTCACATTTCTTTTTGTTATTTCTCTTAACTGAATAGTAACTTGCACAAAACAATAAGAGTGGCATTAAACATTTTGTGTCTACCAAAGTGTTTAGTCTCTTAACCTTTAAATATCTATGAAATATGATATGCATAAAACTGAATAGTAAATAATAATTATTATATGCAATAGTCATGAGGTAACTATTTGAAAGGTTTCAAACATAGAAACATAAAAGCCTAGTGAGTAGTGAGAGAAGATTTAGAAGCGGTGAGCCAATGACTTGTCACTCAGATCCAGTTAGATGGCCTCACTGTCAACCTTTTTGTAACTGACATTAGAGCAGTAGTACTCTTTTTCATAACTTTTTTTTTTTTTGCTAAAAACCATCCCAACTTATTGCCATGGAGAAACAATAACTGGTTCTTTCTGTATACACACATGGAAGATTCTTCCAAAGAAGCTTATGAATATGTACTCATATATGTATGTTCATCTGTCTACATATAGTCTAGCATTATTTTTGAACAGATAGTGACTGACATACAATCTATTAAAAAAAAAAACAACAACTCCTTTCCAGCTCTGCATTGGGAGTTCACACCTGTAATTCTACCTATTCAAGAGGCTGAGCTCTGAGGATCTTCATTCAAAGCCAGTTTGGGAAGTTAATAACATAAAACTCTGGTGTCCAATTAATTATCAACATGCCTGAAGTGGAACTTTAGCTCAAGCAATAGAGCACCAAACCTTGAGCAGAAAAGCTCCCCCCCTCAAAAAAATCCACCTGATAAACAAAAAAACAAAAAAAACAACAACAAAAAAGCTTCTTTCCTGTTCAGTCTCCTTTTTTCTATGTAGCTAGTCTTGGCCTTTATCCTAAGTTGTTAAGAGTGGATGGCATAACACATAGCACTTTTTTTTTCTGAGTTTTCCAGGTTTCTTTATATTGCTTTATTTTTGTTTCAAACATTAAAAATAATAAAGTTTTCAGCTACCCCCCAGGATGACAGACTCTTACAACACTTCTAATATTTAAAAAGTGTATCTTATCCAGTGTATACAACTTCTTAAGTTCTTATACCAGTAAAAATGAACTATGAATCCCTTAGGGAAAAAATACATATACTTTCCCTAGTAACAAATGATATACTTTTTGAAAGGGTATTTTCTTTGAGGGTACAGATTGAATGTATCATACCTTATTTGTTTTATTCCTTTATTTTCTGAAATATTTTGCTTTTCTAGAAGATTAAGCATTTGAAATGTATATAGTAGTACTTTCTTTAGGCCCATAGTTCAACAAAATGCACAATGCTATTGAGTAGGCTGAACACATTCACATAAACAGTTTATTTACTCTTCTTTACTCAAAGATCCCATGACTAGGATTTCATTTAAGGAAAATAAACAACACTACACTGTTAAAGGATTCAGCAGGAATTCTATTTCATAAAAAAAAAACCTAGAATACTATAAATGAATTTTGTAATTGTAAAATACTGAATAGCCTTATTCAACATTGGTTTTGTGTTTAAGCATGCATCATACATTACCTCAGTTAGCAGAGTCCTTCTATCCCCTCTCAAGGAATGGTGTCAATCAGCCTGGGATTCATCCATCCTCTTTCCCACCTTTGAAACTCCAAATTAGATTATTCAAATGTGATCTCAAAGGGGTTACCCCTGGAAACCACTTATAGACTTGGTGGGGGAACTGAACGCCTTGACTGTTGATTGGTTTTAGCTTCAGGGAATATCACACCAATGCACAGCAGTCTCCAATGAACACCAATTTGCTTCCCAGTATGAAGCTAGGTATTGCCTGTGGTCATTAAAATCCATATTTGGTAAAGGTTTTCACATGTGTACTGACTGCCTTTTCTTTTGTTCATAGTCAAAATCAATGTATTCAACCAACCTCAGCTTTAAAATTTAACTCTCAAAAGCCTCAAGTTTAAGATGTTTCACTTGAACTCAGTTTTCTGTCATACATTCTATTCCTCTAGGTAGAGAATTTTTCCTGATCTCTAAATAGTAGGACCCTAATGAAAAGTTTATTATCATCATATGAAGAATTTTCCAATTTATGTGCATTTAAAATCTAATTTCTTCTGAAATTTAATGTTTAAGTTAATATTTTATTCCATTTTCTTCTTATAGCTTTGATAAAAAATTTAAAGTTAGGGAAATTAAGAGTTGTTCATTAAGCATGAAATTCTCACTGCATTGCCCTCATAGTCATTAACAATGTGGACTGTACACTTACAGGTAAGTTAAATGATTATTCACTTCCGTGGAATATGGAGGCATCTAATTGATGTGTATTAAATTCAAACCAATTTTCTTTCTCTTTTTTTTTTTTTTTTTTTTGCCAGTCCTGGGCCTTGGACTCAGGCCCTGAACCATCCCTGGCTTCTTCCGGCTCAAGGCTAGCACTCTGACACCTGAGCCACAGCGCCTCTTCTGGCCGTTTTCCATATATGTGGTGCTGGGGAATAGAACCGAGAGCTTCATGTGTAGGAGGCAAGCACTCTTGCCACTAGGCCATATTCCCAGCCCAAACCAATTTTCTTAATAGCTTAGTGTATTTTATTTTAAAACGATAATGTTGTAAAGTAATTAAAACTATCTCTATGGGTTCCCTAACAATAGAAAAAATAATTAGAATGAATGATGAACTTTTGTACATTCTAGGGAAAAATGCTAGCAAGAATATTAAGGAAAGCACAACTGTTAGTGGAAAGACCAGGAAATCAGGTATGAGAACAATTTAGACAATATGAGAATGTAAAGAAAGTGACAGGAAAGCATATTAGGAAAATACAATAGACTGAAAGTGGGTCATGTCTAGGATGAGAATAAAGATTTTTACCCCATACAAGTTTTAATTGAAGTATAAGAACCACTCCTCAGTGCAGAATCACTGTATTATTTATAAAATTACATTTGACCTCTAGGACATGTTTTCCTGATTGGGTGAATTAAAGGTCTGTTGTTTATTATCCATTCTCTCACTAAAGTTCTCTGCTAGAAAGCCTAACATTAACCCTTAAGTGGATGGAGTTCTTAAAAATCAATTGTGTGACATTCTATGACCTTCTATGTGTGTTGAAAAGCTTAATTACAAAGTTTGCTTTTTTTCTTAGACAATTTTTGATTTTTTAAATTACATTTAAATTTCTACATTTCTTATAGGTAATTGCTACAAATCTACTGCTGACACTAATATTTGCCTGGAACTGTTGAAGAATTAAAAGAAAATATTTAGTAGTTGTACAAAGAGCTTACAATTCCTTAAATTAGATTATGAGTACAATGCATGTTGACCAACATCATCACTTCCATCATTCTCCATTTCCCCATTCTCTTCCTTATCATCTTGCTTTTTGCACATTGACTAGTATGACTATAATTGCTCTCCCATGCTCCCTCTATTTGTGTGCGCTCCTTGTCATTACCTAGAAAACATGAAGTTATTTTCTAAAGCCACTGTTTGACTTTCTCCCTCTGATGATGTCCTCTTCTTGTATCTCAGTCTCAGTTCTTTTTCTTTTCTTTAACAATCACTGAATAGCATTGATGAACTAGATGGGTACTCATACATATATTACCTTATTTAAAAGTTATTCTATTGTATGAGGGTATTTTAAATTATTATTTCCTATTAAGAAACCAAAAGAAGTTGACCAATTTTCTTTTGCTTACAGAATAAATAAATATTGCTCTGCAGTAACTAATATATATATATATTCTTCTGATTGCAATTCTACTTTGTCTTAGAAAACTTGTCTTAAACATTTATAATTCAGTGATTTCTGCTGAGCATTAAGTGTAATTTTAACTCTCATTCATTTTTAGTTCTGAATTTTCTGTTCATGTTTCATTATGAATTGTAGGAGCGCAAATATTTCCTTACTCTGTGCACACAATTTTGTATGCTGTCTTACCTTTGCAAATAATTTCACCAAATCATGCCTAACTTCTAGTAGGCTATATGCTTATTCAAATATTTTTATCCAGTCTAATTGATTTTTTTTCTACCTAAAACATCTATGGAAAGAACAACACATAGAGAGAATAACTAGGAAATTATGTATACATAAGAAAGTCTAAATAAATGTTCACCTTAAACAAGAAATATATTTGTGAAGACAAAGCAAATGAAGAAATATATCAAGAATATTACCAAAGTATTTGTTCATATAACTAATATAAGCTAATAAAATGTTACCAATATAACAGCGTAAAAGTATTTTCTGTTTAGTAATTCATATCAAGTAACTATACATCTAACCTTGTGTTGTGCATGGCAGTAACCCATGTACTTTAGTCATAGCAGATGATCCATTTTAACTCAATATCAATTTTCATGTCTTATAATTACAATGATGCTTAATTACTGAGTTAGTTTTGAAAACTTGATTATATTTATGCATAATGAAATTTGTCCTTCAGAAAAGCATAATACAATCTCATATCTGGTTTTCAGACATATTGAAGTTTTCAAGAACCCTGTTTAATATCTGCAGGCATAGATATCATTCAGAGATTCACTCCTTATATACTGAGATCAAAAAATTGGAAATAATTGTTTGGTTCAAGCCATATAATTAGATAGTGTAACATCTAAGAGATATTTTTGTCAGTTTTCCAAAAAGGAGAATTATAGTAATACATTATACCATTAAGAAAAAAACTCCTTCAAGAAGCCTTATAATAATGATCAATATAAAACTTATTTAAACCCAAGCAATTAATCCTCCTGAGTAATTCAAATGAAATCACTAACAAGGCATCAAGAAATGCAATTTCGTATATAATTTATTCCTTTGTTTAATTATAGCATGGGATTACCACATTTTCCCCTCTTCTTCTGAAAAAGTGAATTTTATTGGTTACTGTGCACTTTAAGATGTTATTTAAGTGAACTTTTTAACTTAAAATAGATATGTGTTTGAAGCTTTTTCATCATTGTGACAAATATCTGAGCCAATCAATGTAAGGAAAGAGAGACTTATGAGAGGTCATAGTTTCTGGAGATTCAGACTATTGGCTCTGTGTTTCTGGATGAAACAAAGCATCAGGAAAGGAAGGACTAGTGGAACAGAGACGCTCAACTAATGGAGTCTGGGAAGCAGATAGAGAGGAAAACCAAAGACAAGATCTACGTTGCCAAAACAATAACCTTGTGAACCACTCTCTCCACCCCCTAAAAAGTAGGCCTCCTTTTACACCATTTTCCAATTGTTTATTCATTTAAAAGATTATAAGGTTTATTCATTTAAAAGATTATCATATAAAACATTTAGTGTTTTGAAGAACCTCCATTCTGCTTTTTAGAGTGGTGGAACACATTTATGTTCACCACAAAAATGTATTATAATTCCTTTTTGGCCATGTCCTCGCTGGTATTTGTTAATTTTTTGGTTTTTTGTTTTATTTTTTATAAGGAACATTCTAACAGGGGTGAGATAGAGTCTCAGTGTACTTTTTTTGCATTTCCTTTATGGATAGAGATGTTGAATATTTCTTCATGTGTCTATTGGTCATTTTTACTTCTGAGAAGTTTCTCTTTAATTCTTAGTCCATTTACTAGTGGGATTGTTGTTTCATTAAGGATTTAATATTTCAGGATTTATCTTTTTTTCAGTTCTGAGAATATTCGGAGTATTCTGCCCTTGTTTGATGTATAGCTTGTCGAAATCTGGGCTTTCTTAGTTTGTTAGTGCAGAAACTTTCCATTCAGATACCTTTACATTTTATGTAATCCCATTTATGAAGACTTTCTTTGAGTTGTGTTTCTTGATTTATACATAGGAAATTTTGACCTGTGCCTAGGAGTCCTAGTGTTTCCCTTATGCCTTCCTCTATTTTTTCATGGCTTCTGGTCTTACATTGAGATATTTGATTAATTTTGAATTGGTGATGGTACATGGTGATATATAAGGATCTAGTTTCAGTTTTTTGCATGAGGGTATCTAGTTTTCCTAGTATCGTTTCTTTGGAGAGGCTGTTTTTCACATTTATTGCTACACTATTCACCATAGCCAGGAAATGGAATCAGCCCAGAAATCCCTCAGCGGACAAATGGATGAAGACAATGTGGTATATATACACAAAATATACCACAAATTAAGGAAAAAGAAAGGCATGTGTTGAAAAGGGAAAAGCTGAAAGGGGTGACTATGTCCCAGAGATAAAACAAGATTCATTTTACAAATACCTTAGTTGAATTTATTATTCATTGTGCATTTAATTAGAAATAGTATCATGATTAAAGGTTTCAAAAAATGAGAAAATAGATATGGTTATACTTTCCTCATTTGCCTAAACACCCATACATATTAATAAATTATAAATAGAACAATCCACTGTACCACCAAACATAAACCTAAAGAATGGCTGTCATGAAGATCAGAACTATCAAAGTCACAACAACCACTTTATACTGGTTGTTTCACAAGAGTCTGCATATGTATTTGGTAAGAAATGAATTTATCACTATCGGTGTTTATGTAGGCTTTCAGTTTTATGTATTATTCTGAATAGTATTATTTTGAATTATACAGCTACCTTCACTTTCATGGGCCAGAAGATTATGGATTCTTTCATTCACTGAATATTTATTGAATGATTTTCATAGGCACTCTGAGAGGTGCCAATACTCATCAAGTTTTTTCAGTGTGTTTATTTTTGCAACTTTAGGGCCTTCTCAATTACTGTTGTATAGAATTGATTTGTGTGATAATGGGCACTAAGACCCTAGCTTACCATGGAGGGAAAGTAGATGCTTCAAGTCAAACAGTCAAAAAGAAAGTTTTTGTTTTTAAGAGTAGAGAGGCAGGAATCCTCTCTTCGGTAGGAGACAATCTGCTTATCATATTTACAAGTTTAACTGTTTTAATGACTATACTATTTCAAATGTTAATTTTATCCAAATTATCCTACATAATCACTAGAAATAATATTTACTGAGTGATGAAATCATTTGTGATTGATAATTGCTGTTATATGTTGTAATTTTTAATCTTCAAAACATCTTCACCAAGTACATATTGTCCTTCTCACTCTGTACATCAAAACTGAAGTACATAGATATTAGATAATTTGACTAATACCACAAAATTACCAAGCTGATAATTCCAGAATTTAAATTTCTGTCTGTGACTTCAACCTGAACTCTGCTTTTAGTATATCCTATTATTAAACTGGCATTTGAAAATAGAATTGGAAGCTCGAGACAAGTCCAGACAAGAAAAATAGATTTGTGAACCAAGTCCAAACACAGTTGAATCCATAGTTATGTAAATTTATTTAAAGAAGTAATATAATTATTTGCTATTTATTTACCCCAGGGGAAAAGGAATGCTTTGAAATCTTGGAGTTCACCATGAATAAACTGACCTATATAAACCATCCAATTGAACAGATATCTATATTATTGCAGTAATGTTTATATCATTGAATTTATGGCAAACATCAGAGAATTTCTTGTTTCTTTCATAATTTAGAATTACTAATAGTGAAAAGCATTGCTTTTAGAAGGCTCTTGTAAGAATATGACTGTGCTATGATTTCTTAACACTTAAAGACAAATAAATAAATATGTTAACATACTAGAAACCTAATAAAAAGAAGGGCTTTAAAAGACTTAAGTAAATTGTAGAAGTTTATAATAACCATGGTGTAATCTGTTGTAGTAATAGAAATGTAACCATAAAAAAGTTTGTCTATATAAAAAGTTAAGTGAAATTGATGAGATGAGATGAATTTTTACTGTTCTACTCTATTACCACAAAATCAGGGTAAATAATAGAATGTCTTGTGGTTTTGCTAGCAGCCTTCAAGAGGGTTTCCACTTAAAATTTCCACCAAATTTCTCATTATTTTTCCCAGTTTCCCAGTTCTATCACATGTTGCATAGAATTTACCTATGCAAAAACTAGGATATATCAGAAATATTAGATCATAGCTTCAGAGGCTTGGTCCTCAAAGTCATTATGTGACTTCAATTTGATGTCTAAGACTGAAGTAATAAGCATCTCACAGAATAAAAGAAATATTAAGAAACAAGTTTCCTCCCAACAACTAGCAGTAACTTTCCAAGGTAAGTAATTGTGCCATGTTGGAAAGAACTGCCTCAGCCTTCATATATAAAGCTATCATATGCCCAATATGAGCACCAACATTTTCATTGAAATATCATACAATTCTGTACTGGCAATACGTAGTATAGATTTGGGAATAGTAATTCTTGAATTTGTCTCTTTTACAAAGTGGAGATAAACATTTTTCATCCTTTTAAGATCCTTAAGTTTGAAATTATCTTTAGACCATAGTAGATTACTAATAAATAATAGTTTAAGGCTAAGTATGTGAGACAGTTTTCTAAACTATTGAAGTAGACATAATTTTACTTTGTCTATTTGTACCATGCACACCAAATTAAGATTGAAACAGAAAGATTATATTAGTAAGTTCATTTCTAAGATAATTTGCATTGAATTTACCTGTAATGTTATTAAAAGCTGTGTTAAATGAACCTCAATATAAAGCACTAAAAGTATTGTATAATAAGATAAATACATTATATCTTCTCTATCACTAGTGTTCATAAAATATATCTTTAAAATTCTAAGAAAATACTTCTACAATGTCTTAGTTGAAATATATCATATATTTAAGATACTCTAAATACTGAATATAAAAAGCAATTTATATAAAATTAGATTATATCTATGAAATTCTTTCAAATGATAGAGCCCTGTGTAATTTGTATACTAAAATCAATTGAACCTATTGTTGCCTGATGAAAACACTGGAAGGTTGATTAACCAGCAGGTCAAAAGCTGAGCAAAAAGTTGAAAATTATTTTTCAAAGAATAATTGATTTTATTCTTATTAATCTAGACTAGTCTAAATAAGCACTATTTTAGTTGAATCATATAAGTAAGCAAATAAAAATGGCAAGTGAAGATACAACGATCTAGTGCTCAAAAAGCTTTAGGAGGCTGAGTTATAACTAACCCATATACATGATTTACTTGGGTAATTTTGGAAATTAAAGTACATTTTATGCTAAATGTCATTTTTCTAAGGCTTTTATAACTAATGATAACAAAAATTCTGGCAGGTTTTTATTTGTAATAATAAGTAAGAGTGTTTCAGTGATAGCTATGAACATTGATGAATCCTCAATCCGATTTTCATTCCAACTTTTAAATTGATACTGCCTTTAGTTCTCTATAGAATAACAGCTATGGCCATTTCTGAAAAGGGCTAGTTGCAGATTCCATTCTGGTTTTGGTTTGTGTTTGTGATTAGTCCCATGCAGGACAACCAAATTTTCATTAAAATATTACCAATACTGTGGAGAAATGAACTGAACAAAAAACTTCCAAATGAACATATGCAAAGAGTTGGTATATATATATATATATATATATATATATATATATATATATATATATATAAAGATAATCGAAACTTTTTTTTTTTTTTTTTTTTTTACCAGTCCTGGGGCTTGGACTCAGGGCCTGAGCACTGTCTCTGGCTTCTTTTTTGCTCAAGGCTAGCACTCTGCCACTTGGGCCACAGTGCCACTTCTGGCCATTTTCTGTATATGTGGTGCTGGGGAATTGAACCCAGGGCTTCATGTATATGAGGCAAGCACTCTTGCCACTAGGCCATATTCCCAGCCCATAATTGAAACATTTTAACCATCACAAAAATACAAATCAAAGCTACATTATAATTCCATTTCACCTTGGTGAAAATGGTTCTTATTGAGAGAATAAAGATAAATTATTGGCAAGAATGTGAGGAAATAGAAACACTTTTGCACATCTGAGGAAATATAAATCCTTCCAGCTAAACAATATGCAAGTTTAACAGAAAACTAAAAATAAATACTTCCATATGATCCAGCTATACCACTTTTGGGTATCAGTACAAAGAAGCAAAATCAGGGCTGGATGTTTGCTCAAGTCATAGAGTACCTAGCAAGCATAAGGCTCTCAATTCAAATGTCAGTACAATTAATAACTAAGTAACCATGTTAATAACTGACTAACTAAATAAATGCATCAAAGTCAGCTTACTGGCAATATCTATACACCCAGGACTAATATAGCATTATTTATAATATGTAGGTTATTATGATATCAGTTTAGGTTTCTGTTCATAAATGAGTTAATTTAGAAAATGTGGTATATATAAAAAATCTATTAACAATCCTTTGCAAAAGCAGTAAAGAAGCATAAGAAAGAGAAACAAGTAGATTGAATTTTATTGAAATCTATTATATGTATGTATGGAGCTATAAGAATGAAGCACAATTAATACATGTTAATAAGGCAGGGAGAAAAAAACAAACATTATATATATACAATATAATTTTAGTCAACTCTAAATGATAACGAAATTAAGCCATTTGCTTGAAAAGAAATGGAACTGGAGATCATCATTATATGTGAAATATGTGAGTCTTATAAGGCAAGAATCACATTTTGTCTCCTGTGGAATTAGGAAAGAGGAGACATGCAAACAAGAGTAAACCACTGAACCCCAGTTTATAATGAATCTGAGTCTCTAGGGCAGAGATAAATGACAGTTCCATAACAATTTTTCCATGTGACTCTGATGTACACTAACAGTTGAGGGACAGAAAGAATGCAGAAGACACTGGACTGAGAAATAGAACTGCACATGGTTATTTGCAAACACAAAATTTCTTCCATTACAAAAGAAGGAAGAGGTTTTGATTCAGGCCCACCCACCACTCCTAGTAGGAAACTGGTTTCCTCAAACAAAGACATAAACAAAAGAGCTTTTTCACCCTTTGTAATGGCTTATAAACA
This sequence comes from Perognathus longimembris pacificus, assembly GCF_023159225.1. Taxonomy (NCBI): domain Eukaryota; kingdom Metazoa; phylum Chordata; class Mammalia; order Rodentia; family Heteromyidae; genus Perognathus; species Perognathus longimembris. The sequence goes on along the minus strand of NC_063161.1, from coordinate 25,312,383 downwards.
AGAAGTATTTAATAGGAATCATGGTTCATTTTATATTTTGAGCATTTCCCAAACTAGTAATGTGCAGCAGAAACAAGTGATTCTAATGGCAAACCAATGGAATTGCACAGAGGACTGTGTTGCCAGCATTTTCTAGATATTTTCCAGTGAATTTGTACACACTTTGGTAATATTTTATTCTCAATATGCTTCGTTTCAGGCATTTACCCACAAATGGAGGATAAAGTCAGTGTTCTTAACATGTTGAAGGCAGACTAAGCTAAGCTGTGAAGTTTGGTAGGCTAATTGTATTAAATAAGTATAAACATACCTACATATATATGTGTGTATACATATTTATATATATATATATATTTATAACTTAGCTCTCTTCAATACAATGGGTTTATGGGGAGGTAACTCCATTGTAAATGGGTAACCATGTACTTCATCTTTCAAAAATGTAATAGAGCATGATGAAAAGATTTAGCAATATTAATCAAAGTTTAGTAATTATTTCAGGCAGATGTACTTTGAGGGACATTTCACTGTTTACTTACAATTCGTTTTATGCAGTAATGCTCTTTGAATAACATCTGTCTTTCTCATACCTCAAAATACGTTCAGCACTCCTTCTTTGCCTGCCCCAGACTGTCCTTTCACCAGATTCCTCAAAGAATTTGACCTTGGCCATATAATTGCCTACAATTCTTTCATTACATTTGTTTGGGATTCCTTGTTTCATATCTGTCTTCTTCTCACAGGTTTTGAGAGCAATGACCCTGTACTTTTTCTGTCATTGCCAATGTTTCAGTACCTGAGATATTGTTAAAAAAAAAAACTAAACTATGCTAAATTTTATGAACTAATATATATATACGTATGTATGTATGAATGAATAAAGCTAATTTATTCTTAGCTACACAATCTATCATGTTAGTTTCACTTTTAATTAAATACTTCCAGAATATTACTATAACAGACAAATGGTAGGCACAACAATGCATGTTTGATCAGTTGGTAAACTCAGTAATAAAAATTGCACTCACATTTAATTGTGAATTCAAAAGAAGTAACCAAGGAGTAGTGGCTCAAGTATTTCAAGATCCTTGACAGACTGCGAATGGGAAGATCAAAATCTGAGGGCAACCTGGACCAAAAAAATGTTCATGAGATTCTTTGAAGGAAAACTGGGTAGTGTGGTTTTAGCTTGTGATCCTAACAATGTTAATCTTGAAATTGACTGGTTCACCTCTGAACTATGTGAGCAAGCAGGAAACAGACAAGACCCTAAAAAGAGCCAGTGATAATTAGGACCTGGGCTTAATATATATCTAAGAAAGCATATATGTCTTCAAACTAACAGCTGTCATACCATATACTCTTGTGTGTGAATTGTGATCCTGGGGCCTGAACTTTGGGCCTGTTCACTATTTCTGAGCTCTGTTTTGCTCATTTCTATTTATCTACCCTTGTAATCACACCTCCACTTTCCACTTTTCAGTGATTAAATGGAAATAAGTCTCACAACTTTCATTCCTCAGGCTGGCTTCAAATCATGATCCTCAGATATCATTGCGTGAGTATATAGGATTACACGTATGATCCACTGGTGCTTGACTATTATCTGATATTTAATTTACTGTCCAACTCCTTTCAAATTTGGTAATTATTGTTTTGTTAATCAGCCAGCTTGCTTAATCTCGTCTTTAATCTTTCAATTATGTCATATGAGTCTTTAAAAATTTTAGGTTCAGAGTGTGACTTGAGCTCAGATGAACACTCATTTTTCTCTGTGAACACAAAGTTAGAAAATGGTGATGGGCATTCAATTTAAAAATTAATTTGTCACAGTATTCCTTTGAGTAGCTACTCTCTGGATATTAAAATGTGAATTGATTTATAAATGATTTATACACTTGCCAAAAGAGTAATATGATATATTGACATGAAAACTAAATTTTAATCATGAAGGGAGATTTTACATTCTAAAACTGATGCAGTGAAAAATACAGTATGTCTTTCAACATGAACTGGTAGTTTTGATAATCACATCTGGATGCTACATCACAAATATTTATTTCAACTAGAATGTAGACTATGGTTCAATGTAGGCTGAATAATTTTGAAATAACCACAGGCCATGTCTCTTCCAAATAAAGGACATACTTAATATTACATCTTCTTACCAGATTAGATAACAAGCAATATTCAAATTACAAATTTTTTTGCATAAACATTCTGTTACTATAGTACCAGATTATGAATTTTCAATTACCATATGTTTCTAAATGTTTGCTTAGGATTTTAGAAATAGTGTGGATTTTTCCAGCAAGCAATAAAATAAAATAAACCCTTATTTTCATAATATTTGGAAGCACAAATTCTGTAGAACAGAAAAAAAAAGATTTTTAAATCTCAGCTTGATCAAATAGAAGTAGTGTCTTTTGACCTAGAAGATAACGGAAAACCTAAAAAATCATTTGGAAAAAAAAATCACTCAAGCTCGCAATTAATCAACATCAAAATACAATAGTAGGTAGAACATTGTCACAGAAGTAATTTTCTATTTCTTTCTTGAAAGTGTCACTGAATGACAACCTTATTTGAAGCGTTAAACGGCTTCAATAACAGTGTTCAGAAAGCTCTTTGGTTCTCAAAGCATAAACTTGTCAGAAATAGTTTTTTTTAGATAAGTACCATATTTTCCACAAGGAAATGAATTAAGGAAGTAAATCTCATTGATTATAGAATTGAGCCCTTTGAGCGTGGGTCATAATCTTATTTTTACCACATTGAGCTATAGACGCCTAGAACTATATTAATATATGTAATTAATTTTACACTATAACATAAACTTAATCGTATTTCCCATTTAAGCTTCTATAATGTTGTAACTAATATTCAACAATTTTTTTATCATTGACTGGTGAATTCTTTACTTTTACTTTTACAAATATTATACAGTTCCATTATTGTTTACCATTGTACCTTGTCTTGGAAAAGAAGGAAAATTGAAATATTCATGTATTATTTCATTAATTAATATCCATAACTATTAGGTAAAAAAGAAAAAGCATCGTCTAGTTTACAAAACAAGTCCACATGGATGTTTCTAAAATATGATTTGAGAAAATACATTTACAGCTAAAGAAAAAAACAGAACTATATTTTTTCAAGATATTTGAACTTGCGTACATTTTAGAATTAAGTCATTTTTAAAAAGTAAGACAACAATACTATTTCCCTTAGATGAATTAAGGGGTCACAATATGAAAAATTCTTTTTTTTTTGTTTTGTTTTTTTTTTTTTTTTTTGGCCAGTCCTGGGGCTTGGACTCAGGGCCTGAGCACTGTCCCTGGCTTCTTCCCGCTCAAGGCTAGCACTCTGCCACTTGAGCCACAGCGCCGCTTCTGGCCGTTTTCTGTATATGTGGTGCTGGGGAATCGAACCTAGGGCCTCGTGTATCCGAGGCAGGCACTCTTGCCACTAGGCCATATCCCCAGCCCCGAAAAATTCTTTTAACAGTCCAGTGTTTTTGTTAAATCAGAGCTATTTTCATTTAATATGACTACTTTTGCTCATAGTAGCATTGATGCTCATACAGAATATTTAAGGAATATAACAATATACTAAGACAAGAATGTTGTGATTACTGGAGCTTTTGTTTTCTCTTTATGTATGCTTAACATAAACTTTCTATAAAACACTTTCTGGATAAAGTATTAATGGTTTATGTACATGATATTCATCTGATTCACTCATGTTGCATCAAAAATAATCTTAAGAAGTTAATCGTCAGGCTGGGAATATGGCCTAGTGGCAAGAGTGTTTGCCTCATATATATGAAGCCCTAGGTTCAATCCCCCAGCACCACATACATAGAAAATGGCCAGAGGTGGTGCTGTGGCTCAAGTGTCAGAGTGCTAGCCTTGAGCAAAAAGAAGCCAGTGACAGTGCTTTGGCCCTGAGTCCAAGGCCCAGGACTGGCAAAAAAAAAACACAAAAAAAAACAATTTAATATCTGGATTCCTGTAAAAGTGCTAAGTAACCCCAAAATGTCAGTTATCAGTTATGCCTACTGACTTAGGACATAAATGATGATGTGATTGCTTTTCAATATTGGAAGATGATAATAATATTTGTTTGGGGTTTGCTGCTGCTTTATTTCCTTTGGAAAAACTGGTTTTTATTTTATTCCCAGGTATGTTAATACTGGTTCTTGATAGAGCCTTAAATAATGAAGATCAACTTCAAACTGCAATTAAACAGGTGGAAAAAACACAAAGGGAGTTATAAAATTCTTGTAAAATAAGCTACTGACTTCATGAGTGTTACTAGGTAACAATTGTGAAGTAAATTATATAGACATATCTTGATTTTAATGAGTGGCATAAAATCTTTATCAATACAATGAATATAAGTTTGATATTAGATATCTTTTTAGTAATAAAATACTAATATAATAAACATTTGCTTTTTTAAAAAAGATATAATAATATGACTTAGGTAAGTTCTTCTGTAAATTAATTTGAAAGCTGTGTACCAGCATGTAATTACTAGATAAATTACTGAAGGTCATTTTTAGATCTCATCCATTGCAATAATATTGCACTCCAGTCAGCAAATCCGTGGAGTATCTTGTATTCCTTTCAGGAAATTCTATTAATTGTAATTGTCTTGGGCTTAATGAAAGTGTGACTTAATAGTCTATAACTGACCTTGGACCATTTCTTCTTAAGGTAGCTATGTCACAAATAAAGGCATAGGAATCATTTTAACTTTAAGTACTTAGGCATATCATAAGTTATAAGAAAAAAGAAAAAAATCTTGGGTACAGAGGCTAGTGTAGCTATAACTAGCACTACTAAGGAAGGAGAGACCAAGAGGATCATAGTTTGAAATGATCGCAAAAATTAAATAATAAGAAATGTTTGTACACATCTGTATTCCTATATGTGAGACCATAGGCAGATGGACTTCAGTCTAAGGCAAAAACCTGAGAGAGTACCTAATGAAATAGCTTAAGAAAAAAAAAAAGTGGGCTGGAGGTGGGCCTCAAGTGATAGAGCATCTATCTAGCAAGAAAAGGGCGCTAATTGTAAACCTCAGTAATTTTCTGCTGCAATTACATAGAATGTAACTAAATAATTACATCTGGTCTACATCTGGTCCTCATCACTATTAGTCTCTGTCCCTCAGTTGTCTGAGATCACCTTCATTGAATCACTTTATAGTTGCAAGGCAAATTGTCCTATTATCATCTATGGCTAAACTTGTATCTTCTTGCTGTTTCTTTCACCTGAAATCATGCTTCATTGGAGGATGCCAGTCTGAGAACCTGCAGTTCTCACTGGCACAGGTGGCTGTACATAGTTACAAATACCACAACGACTCACAATGGTAGTTTCCTGAAGCTGGATTTGAAACTTTTAACAAATTTACTCTACAACCTCACTTTTAGAAATTCTAATTGAAGTCTTGTCTTTCAGTGGCACCACCCTCAGAGACTTCACTAATTAAGCAAACATTCATCAAGGAACACCTGTGTCACAGCTTACAGGATGATACAGTCAGAAATTTACAGCACATCCTTATCTCCTACTTCTTTATAATTGATTTCAATTCATACAGGAACTTCCATCCTTTCTTTCCATTTTTTTCTCCATTGTCCTATGATTTGTTTGCTTTTTTTTATTAATTAAATTTTATTGACAAGATGTTGTGAAAAAGGGGTACAGTTACCTAATAAGGCAGTGAGTACATTTCTTGTGATATCTTACATCCTTGTTTTTCTTTCCCTTCTCTAGATCAGGGAGGCATATATACAAAATCCAGTGTACCAAAATCATACACAGTAACCACATAGGCTATGCCATTTTTTAAAATCAACACACTCTTTATGTTTAATATAGCTCACCTTTCAGGCATCTTTCCCTTATTTCTTCCTTCCTTTCTTTCTATACCTTCCACATTCCCAAGGCTCTTCCAGAAGAGCATATACTTAATTCACAACTACACCATCGGGAATGCCCTGACCCTCTCTGCTAGGTGTTTCTATTTTCCAAATTTCTGAAAAGTAAAATATCTCGTCTGCACTTCCGATCTTTGTTTTGCTTTGCTGTGTTTTATTTTTGGTTTGTTGAGGCAGGATATCACTGTTGGGCCTATACTGGCCTTAAACTCATGATGTAGCCAAGGCTAGCCTCAAATAAGATTCTCCTACCATGGCTTCCCGAATGCTTGGATAAACCCACTGCATTTCTTTTAACTCACTTGATTGGCCAAAAACAATGCTTTCATTGTCAGGGTGGGTGATATTTGTCAATGCATAAATACAGTAAGCCTTAAAGAGGAAAAACTTGTATATATAACAATATGGATGAACTTGGAGAACATAGCATTAAATAAAACAATGCCACATGACCCATTCACGTGTGGATTAAATACATGGACTGACAGAAGCAGAAAATAAAATGGTGAATATCAGACATTTGGAGCTGAGACAATGGTGAGATATTGTTCAATGGACATAAAGTTCAAGTAGATATGAGATTAACAAATCAGCAGCTCTTTTGGATGTAGCAGTGGCAAGTGTTGATAATGAAATCTGCATATTCAAAAATTGTTAAGACAGTAGATTTTAGATATTCCTAACATAAAGTGTTATTATGCATGCTAATCTATCATTTCATTATTCTTTTTATCCTTTCACAATGTGTGTATATCTCAAAACAGCAGATGTACTATATGTGTTTTTTAATCAAATATGTGTATTTTATCAGATAATGCTCCCACACCTAGTATTTTGAATGGTGAATATTGTTTCCTAAATATAAGGTCAAAGAAATGAGATATGGATTAGGCCCTTACATTTCTACCTAAAATTTACAGTATAATTATTCTTTTAGCAGCAAGCTATGCAAAGCTGCAGCTATACATTTGTCCATATCAATATATTGCCTTGTTAAGAGCACTTACTCAAATATAGTATTTACTAAATTTTAATCTATAAACTGCCACTCCAATTTCAGCCATATTTATGATATTAGTCTAATGAGATTTACATAATATCTTCTTTAATCATTATATCATTATACATTTATGAATAATATCCATTTATTCAATAGGTTGATATGCTACATGCTTAATTCATTCAAAACACTTAATTTTAAAATATATCTTATACTGTGTGATCAAAAATTGAGAAAAGTTTTGGTAGAAATAATTGATTTTCTAGATACAATGGGAAATTCAAAGATGTCTATAATGTACGGTAGTCCTTTATCAGTAGTTCACTATAGACAGAAAAAATTGATTTGGATTAAAATATACATTAAATCAAACATAAAAATACCAAAATTGAAATGTCAAGAAATGAAACTGTTATAGTAATCACATGTATATATTATCTGAATAGATACCTGGTAGACAAGGGATATACTTTATGTAGACCAGAATATACTTTATAAAGTATGTGTGTAGGTATATGTGTATCTGCGTGTGTGTATATATAGGTATATATATATCATTTTATATTTTCATATGCATATTCATCAATTACATAATTAACTTTAATTTTATGTATGCACAGATACTGAAAAATTAAATATAAATTACAATTTAAATGAATAAGAGAATTCAAAAATAACCTCCCATTCCTGAATGTTAAATGCTCGTCTCGAAGTTTAAGGTCAATGATGAAAAATACATTAGACATTTAGATTTCTACCTAAAATTTCAACAGCCCTTTTATGATAGCAGTTTCCATTAACTGCCTGGTTATAATTCCTATTTAAAATAAGTCATTTTAATTTTTACTTTGAATTTATTATTTTTATTTTTCTGAACAAAATCATATGATTTTAAAAGTGTGCAGAGAAAACTTAACAATATATTTAAACCATATATCACATTTGCTCTTTGAAAATGTATGTAAGACAAAAATAGATAGCTTCCCTTCATTCGCATCTCAAAATATGAAAATCTTTTAAGTTAGAGGATATTCCCCCTAAAGATTATCTTTCTTCACTAGTGTATGAGATTAAATGATGATGGGCAGAGAGTAAAATTTCTTAGATTAAAAGTAAAATATGCTAATTGATCCAATCAATTTCTAGCTGGAAATGATTTCTACAATTTCTTGGAATTTTCTCTACATCTTTGCACTCTCACATCCCTTTTATCTTGAATCAGACACATTTTATAATTATTTCCATAACCAATATTTCCCTTAAATGTCGATTATTCCTAATAAAGTTTTATTAAAATAGACTCCTGATTGTATTGCTCCCTTACACAATCTTTCTAAAGTGCGGTTGAATGATACCTTCTTACCTATGGTATTTGTCTACCATTAGATCTGAGTACCACATAACTTCTCCATATGGAGCAGATGACCATATAGACAGCAATTTTTTAATCCTCATAAAACATGTCCTGATTATGCTGAGTCTCTGGCTTTTTACAGACTCACTCTTAATTTTTAACATTCAACTTTGTCTCATCAAGCATTTTGTCATTGTTCAGGCTACTCTGCTTGTTTTTTTTGTTTTTTGGTTTTTTTTGTTGTTGTTGTTGTTGTTTTGCCTGTCCTGAGGCTTGAACTCAGGGCTCAAGCACTGTCTCTGGCTTCTTTCTGCTAAAGGCTAGCAGTCTACCACTTTAGCCACAGTGCCACTGCTAGCATTTTACATATATGTGGTGCTGAGGAATTCAACCCAGCGCTTCATGAATGTGAGACAAGCACTCAACCACTAGGCCATATTCCCATCCCTCTCCCTCTTCTTTGTTTTAATAACAATAAACATTGATGAAAGTATTTCACCCATTTCTTAATCTAGACTTCAAAACATAGAAATTAAAATAATAGATACCTATAGGCACACACACCCAAAAAAGGTTAGTTCTGTATATATGAAAATCAATTGCTAGTTTTCTTCCCTATACTACAATCTTACCTTTTATAAAAGCAGAGACATTTACACAGAATTTGCATTTCTCTACTTCTTCAGGAGAAACTAATCGTGTCTAACATATCACTTTGTTGAAACAAGTAAAGAAAATATCACAGTTCTTGGCACATAATACCTAACAGAAATCTTAGCTAATATATTTTTAAAATAATCACTGAAGTCTTTAAATGTTAATTTTAAACGAGACTATACAATCAAGAATGGGAAAAGCAAACTGAAGAGAATGATTCATTTGAAAGCTCTTTGTTTATATTTTCTAAACTCAAAATAAAATTATAGATTAGACATACTTATTGAATTAATGTTGATGCTTCTATAAAAGTTAAGGAGGGAAAGAGAGACAAAGAGAGGGGAGAAAATGACAGACAGAGACAGAGAGAAGGAAAAAGTGAGTGTGTGAGAGAGAGAGAGACAGACAGACAGACAGACAGACAGAGTTGGGATGTGCCTATATAGAAATGTCCACCTAAGAGACTTCAGTTCCAGATAAATCTAGGAAAATCATTTGCTTCTGCTTGCATAGTCACCATTAAGAACTTCATATTGACTCTTTTTTCCTTATTAAAATAAACATTTATTTTTTACTATGTCAATACCATTAAATGACCTTCAGACAATGTATCTATATGCTAGCTAATTTAAAAATTTTTAATTATAGATTACAATTACATCTTAATCTGTTTCGCAGTTAAATCATTCACTCAATCATATAATAATATTCTTTTCATTATATTTTGAATTTACTGGATTCTTCTATTGTGCATGTTAAAATGTTCAAGATTAGCGATATACATATAGGAATGCATTATTAATTTTTATGATTCAATAATCTAGCTATTTTGCTCACAAACAGGAAAGATAGGCAATTAGCAAAATCTGCTGATTTTAGTTGATTTGCAAAACATTTCTCATTTAACCTAACAAGAACTGCCTTTTTCGGTTGCGCATTTGGATTCTTCCATACAAGTATATTCATAATCATTTGAATCCTTTCATACTTTATATGTATAAGATGAAAAACATATAAAGTAAATTAATTGTGGGATTTTAGTTCAAACTGGAACATATTTGAGATCATAATTACAGAGGGACAAGAGACACAGCTCAGGACTGCTCCAAGAGCACAGCATGGCTTTACCTATCTAATAAGTATATGTAAATTTTGACACTCCAAAGAAATGTCTGCTCTGAATGGTGGTAGTATTTACCTGTATCACTGGCAAATTTAGAACCATTTCCCAAGACACACTTTCAACAAGTTTCTTAATATACATTGTGTTTCACCTTTAAATTCACAATGTGAAATTTAGGTGAAAGAAGCACCAGAAAAGATGAGCTGTGTTTGTGTTCTCTGTTGCTATGGACAAGTGCAGGGATTGTCGAAGGTTTTCTGAAACAGTTTCTGCACAGCTTCCAATTGGTAGCTCCCGGGTCACTGGATCTCTGTCATGACATTTTCTTGGAGTCTGATAGAGATCATACTTGCCTGGCAAACCAGTTCTGCTTTCAGTGTGCATTCTCACTCCAAGGGTCAGTCAAGTGCTGGGTGAGCATTAAATCTTTCTGCTAGCATTTATTTGGTTAGGTTTCTATAATCTACAGCAGAAAGTACACCCACCAAGATGTATGACAGGGCCCCCTGAGTCACAGCACTGCTCTCTCCACTTAATGCTAATATAATCTTTTCCTAAGTGAGCAAATGGACTTGGCTAGTCTTCCTAAGTACTGCAGTAATGAATGCTGAAATATATTTTCACTTCAGTTATGGATCCACAAGAATTAGCACACATTAATTGGTTGCTCTTTAGGAAGTATTCCCTAACATATATCTGCTAATAATACTTATTTCTACAGAAAATTTCCTGAACAGTGTGAATTAACACAGACATTAGGAATGTGATCTTTATTGCTCCTGTTTTTAAAATATGTGACAAATTCAGGTAAGCAGTAAACAATACAGGTTATACTCTCCTGTTTCGCTTATAGCAATGCACACCTTTGAAAAGGTTTGCAGTGTACATAGCAGAAGTAGTCTTTCAATAGTCATTTACTAAGGCTGATAGATACACACTGGCTTCCCTTGTTATTAGCAGGAAAAGAGATGTTCAATGTCTTACAGATTTGCTGTGTTATCTCTTGTACAGACATCTAAAATAAATAGGATTTTTTTTGCTTATACCTTCACTTTTAAGTTTCTTAGTGTATATAAAGTAAGATCTTTTCCTAAGTCAGTATATATGTATTCATTTTAGTTTATTAAATGATGCTTAGACAGCCTTATTTTAATTGTGTTATGAGAGGTTCATATATTTGCAAAGATCAATATATTCATATGTTTATGAATGAAATCAATGCTGCATCTGCTGGGAGAAAAGGAAGTCTTCATGAGACTATTTACACTTTTGTGAATTTTATGGCCATGAATGTGAAATGATGAACAATGCCTTTAATAATTCAGTATTTCAATAAGATATTTTAGCCCTAGGATAAGTTGAATCAATGAAAACTTAATATTGTACTGAGGATACTACAGTCAGGAGAACAAAGCTGTTTGTGGCCAATCTGTTTGCTTTAAGATTGAATGAAATCCAATTATGCCTACCTCATCATTACAGCTATATAAATTCATGAATGCAAATGGACAATGGTTGGAAAAGACAGAAATGTTATTGTAACTGATTTCATAGAATGGAAAAATTTGAAGAACTGAACTTTGCATTCTAGGCTATTGGTATGATAAATACATGAAAAATTCAGCAAATTAAACTTTTATCTAGTGTTTCATATTGGAAGACATCATCTTGACATCTGAATATTTATTATAGACTATAGTAACCATCTGAAGCATACATTCTTGTCAAATATCTTAGTGCCCTAGATACTAAGAAACCCTAAAAACTGCCATAGCTAATGGGCTAATTCAATGATGCTTAAATTTACAAATGAAGAAATAGCAGTTGAAGTACAATGGTGGCCACCTGAACCAAGTGGCTCTTTGATGACACCCTGTCAAAATCTAGCATTTAACATATAGGTATTTGGAGAATATTTTTTTCTTAGTTAAAGACACTTCAGTAATAATAAAAAATAATACATTATATTTCCTTATATAAACAGAGAAGATCAGACAAATTGTAAAGAATATTACAGAGAAAAATGAAAATATTTCCTGTGGCTCCTACAAAAACCTTGAAAGATACAAAGACTTATTTTATAGAAAATTTTAGAAAATCAAAATCAGAATAGTTCCTATGTAAGAAGTTTTCAGAAAGTTTGTGTTTTAAATAGCATTATGCCTTCAGGACTACATATTCCATATAAAATATCAACAAACCAAAGAACAAAGCGGGGGGGGGGGGGGGGAAATCCCCTAGGAATTTCAACTCTTTTTTTGATTTACTATAAAATGTCTTTTGGGTTTTTGGTTTTTTTTGAGAAAATGAGTTTTGCATAAAGGGACACTCAGGCTATCAAAACATCTACTAAGAATAAAGTGAAGGAAATATTCAGTGACTTTTCTCTCAATAACAAAAGTAATAAAGAAAACTACCAGTGACAGTAACTCATCTTAAAGACAAAACTCCTTTAAGCCTAGGCTCTTTATTCTCCTTTGTTTTTCATTTTAGGGTAATATCCACTACTGAATGCCTGAACTCATTTATCAGGGTTAACATATGTCCTAGTGAATACTAACATCAGCTTTCAAGCTTTGCATTTTCAAGTTTACTTAAATGATACTAAAATGTTTAACTATTCCTTTATTTCTACCCTGAAAGCATAAATAAAATATATGTTTTACTACACTTTTAGCTTATTCAGTGAGCCATTCTGTGATGTGCATTTGTGTGTGTGTGTTTGATAAGCCTACATGAAAACTTCAAAAGCAAAAGAATGAAAAGTAAATTCTTTGTGTAAAATCGTACACTAAGCAGTGAAGGAAAAAATATTAAAATATATTAATTACTTTAGAAATCTCTGTTTTTAAAACCTTCTCAACCTCTGTTATGAATAAATCACTTTTAAATACTTAGGAGCTATATTTCAATTTCTTCCTTTACTTTGTTATAAAAATGAAATAGAAATATGTTTGGAGCTCATCATTTTTGCTATTTAAGTACAAAACCACAAGAATATCAAAATCGAGAGACAAAAGATTAAAAAAAAAAAACTGACTCCAAGACCACAACCATTTGGGGTAAACCAACTGAACAACTCACTGGGGGAGAGGGAAAGGGCCCGGTGGGAGGGGGGAAGATGAGGGAGGAGGTAACAAATTGTACAAGAAATGTACCCACTGCCTTACCTATAAAACTGTAACCCCTCTGTATATCACTTTGACAATAAATAATTATTAAAAACATAAATAAATACAAGACCCCAATTTTCAGTTGATAACATAGCATTTGTCATATAAAGAGAACCATATGGAAAAAACATGTAAATCAAGTATTTAATAAAATTGTATAAAGTTCATCAATAACCCAATGATCATTCATATATTGACTTCTTTATATATGTTAAATACTGTGAGATACAAACAAGAGATTTAGGAATGAAGCATTGTGTAATATATTGGAAAATATTTTAATAACACTGCATTTGTAAGTTTATGAGAATTTAGGAACTTCAAATAACATTAGCTATACATATCTGTGGTAAAATATTTTCTCTTCTATAAAAAGAAACATTATCTGGTAATATTAATTTGTACCTTGCCCTTCTTGGTTTATATTGTATTTTTCTCAAATCAATAAGAATACTGGATCCCACATTTCTGATTAAGTATACTGTATTAATATTCCACTATGTGTGATGGATTTTCAAAAAGTTTTTACTATTTTTATATCCCAAAAATGTATAATAAAATTCTTTTATCACATTATTTATACATGATGACACTTCAATTTCTATTGGATCAAGGCCCAAAATGCAATTTCTGGTTAACTGGGAATGTACAATCTAATGTTTAAAAATACTGTAAGAGTGATTCTACTATGTTTAGAGTGAAGTTTAATTCTTTAGATGGAGGTCACTGTTGTACTACATCATGGCTGTACAGATTTATGTTATACTGAGTACTGAAAAAATTCTTTGTGTTTTAACAACTAAGTCCTTGATAAGTGAATCAGAATCTGTATTCTGTGGTGGTTATTTGTAAGGGTTCTTTCTATGAGTTTCCTCAATATATTCTTGCTCATTTTTCCTATGTCTTCTTCCTTCATTTTACTAACACCTATACTTTAGGTGTAAGTCAAAATATTCATTTCTATCTGTTACATGTATAAAATTTTGGATTCAACCATATGTATTTGTCCATTTTTAACATTTTTACTTTTACAAAAATGGCAATTAACCAATACCACTAAAAATGACAATTAAAGATAGCTCAGTGAAATAGGGTATTTCATCCCAATATCTGTATTTTATTCTGCATTAAGTACTTTTACTAAATAATACATGTTTACTTTAACTTATTACAGTCTTGTAGCATGATAGACAGTATACAATGGGATTTTTTTTCTTTTAAGGGGATAATAATTTTGGGCCATCAAAATGAATTCATTATTAATGTTTATTTATAGAAATGGAAAGTCATTCCAAATAAAAAAAATGTTTGCATACTTAGTTTAAAATGTAAAATATGGGGGCTGGGAAAATGGCCTAGTGGCAACAGTGCTTGCCTCATATACATGAAGCCCTGGGTTCGATTCCCCAGCACCACATATATAGAAAACAGCCAGAAGTAGCGCTGTGGCTCAAGTGGCAGAGTGCTAGCCTTAAACAAAAAAGAAGCCAGGGACAGTGCTCAGGCCCTGAGTCCAATCCAAGGACTGGCAAAAAAAAAAAAGTAAAATATGATTTATGTGTGTACTTTTCATAAAACCGTAGAATGCTTTTCTTGCTTATTATCCCCATATAGTATTAAACACAAAAGCACCATTATTTGTGTTTAAATTTTACAAAACAATAACACATTTAATTACATATGGCAAATGATGTTTGGCCTAGGGAAGAGTACAGTGGGACAGTGTCTCCTCTACTTACAGGAGCAATTATTTATCCTTCAGTGGTAGAACATGGGCTGAATCAGTGGCCTGAACCTTGATGGCTTCTGAAAGCCTGTTCAGTCTACATAAGGCATATTGTGCAATCACCTGGGTTTCACTTTTTAACTAGGTTATCACACAAACTGCATGCTGTAAAATAATACTTGGTAGAGATATGTGTTTCTAAGCATAAAAAAAGGCTGAATTCTACAGCCAATAGTCATGCAATGATTCACCACATGCTTTTACATGTTATGTTTCATATTAAAACTGAATCAGTGATACATGTACAAATTATCATGGAGAACTTCTGCCAGCATTGGGATAAAAGCAGGGAAAACATTTTAGGATAGGATACACAGCAACCTTTTTCCTCCGCTAACAAAAGTCATGCAGCTGTGCAGTCAAAAACCAGGGAAAACAGACCAAATGCATTTTACCTCTGCAATATACAGACATTCTCATGGGCCTCTCTAGCCATGATCCCCTCATAAGCCCCCTGGATGCACATTAATCGTGACCATTTACCAAGGATCAAACTGAAGCTTGGAGAAATTGTGTGGTTCTCTGAAATGCACAATTACTAGGCAAGAGACTTAGTTTTTATGCCTAAGTTGTCTTTTCCAAAGCCTCTGTCTTTCTGCTCCCAATCCCTAAAGCAATGACTTTCAACTGAGTGTCTGCTATTTAACTAGTTCCTGTTCACTACATATGGCTTCATTTCACTGCTCTCATATATGTGGGGGAAAATGTTAGAAAAGGCAAACAGCATATTGAAGAGTGAGCCGATGGCAGTCAATTTCTTTTTAAAGCTCTTTCAAAATCTTGCCAGTTATTTTAGCTATTTTTTGACACAAACACACACACACACACACACACACACACACACACACTTTGAGATAATTAAACAGCCATGTCAAAATGGTCAAAATTTACAAACCATATAACAAAATGACATAAATGAAGGAATGAAAATTTTAGAAGCTTAGACAGGCATGTTTAATTCCCTGAATTTTAACCTAAATTAAATTTGGTGATTCTTCCAGCAAAAAAATCCCTCCTGCTTTACACCTGAAAGCAGATGGAGGCAAACTGCATCATGAGTTCAGGCCTTTCAAATTACAATAGTTTATGATACTCATCTGCATTTTAATCAGATACACAGGACTTATTCCTGAAATGCATCAGGGGAGTCTATTTTCAGCACTTGGAAATGCATCAGAGAGTTTATAGCCAATCAAGTAAAATATGTTGCGCATTTTTACTTTGTATCTCTTCCTCGTGAGTGTGTAACATTACATGGAGAGAAGTGTCAGCAGTTTTTCTTTGAAGTTGTGCTTTTTATAATAAAGATAGAAATGTGATTCCATACACAGAATTCACTTTTATTAGAATTCACTCCTGGTTTAAAAGGAGGTATATTGTCACCCAGTGTAACTTTAATTTTCTTAAAATGTAGTCAACTCTAATAACAATGAGTATACAACAAACAGGAGTTTACAATTATTGCAGCCTTCTTTAGTTCAAACATGATTTGCTCAGCGAATATCTGAAAACCTAAGTGGGTATCAAAATAGTATTTTAGTGGTAGAAAAAGAATTATCAACACTTCTGTAGTAGGTGTATTATTACAGATTTTCATTTTGCTTGTCAGAAGACACTAGCTTTTAGATTTTAAATTTGTTGACATTTCTAAGAAAATCAAACCATAAGAACCTACATAGTATATCTTTACCTTGTTGATAAAATATATCTGAGTCTTCCAACTAATATCTTAGCTATTAAAGTGTTTGCCACTTCATCGTAATTTTCCTGAGAACTTTACATGAGAACTGAAAAGTAAGGGAAAAGAAAGGCATACCAAATGCAAATAACTAAGTTTCAAAACAAACATTGAAAATAAAGAACATAGTAATTAAGTTATTATACTAAATACCATTCTTTTAGAGATGTTTGCAATAATACATACATAATGCATCCAATAATGAAACATTAATGTAATGTTTATCTTTAGTTACAATAAATTTCAAGCAATACATATACAAATGTGTTACTTTTGAATCATCATGGATAATAAATACTATATTACCTTCTGTCAAAGGTAATCAGATAATGAGATTAATTGCTAATATAGAATTGAAGCAAATTATTTATTTTCAGTGAATTCAGGTTATTTATCCTGTTTCTTATATGTGACCTAAATACAATGATTTTTCACTCCATTTAGCTCTTACTTTCTACTTTTAAAAACAGCAGAGTTTTGACAAAGTTAACAAAATTATATTATTCTTCTATTAGTTCACACAACTTTTCAGTAAATACGTGTATATTTTAAAAATGAAGCTGCATTTATTTTGTTATAGGCACATGAGAAGACATGAGTTCAGTTGTCTGGAGAAGACGAGTTCAGTTGTCTGGAGAAGAAGCTTATGTTACGGAAAGCAAATAAGTACAAACAGGCCTATGTGATTACATTTGTATTGTTTCTAAGTAGCTATGAAGCATAGACCTTGTACTTGACAGAGGGAAGAAAATCAAAGGATTTTGTTGACCTGATAAAGATGATAGGAGGTAATCTATGTCCTCTGTGGCCATAAAATAATCAGAATATGTACAAATTTCCTTTTCAGGTTAATTTAATTTCCTTTTACTGTTTTAAATTAGTGTGTGTATGTTTATGTGTTACATGCATGCTATCTATCTATTTATATGTATATAAAACACTAATTTTGCTATTGTGAGATAAATACAAAGACAGAGAGTTTAATTTTTACTGATTGTAATCTCTTTGTACACCAACAATATTTCAAGTTGAAGTGAAATCAGAAGAAAACTTGATACCTAAAAATTATTCATTTCATTTCACTCACTAATCCATAATGTTTATAATGTAAATGTGGTTATGAAGCAATGCAATTTCTCTTCAGTTGGGTCCCTCAAATGGCTCTGAAGAAATCCCAAAAGATGGCTTTAGTTTCAACCTATAAATTTGTATGTTTTTATTTAAATATTGGTGTACTTAAAATTTTTTATTTTATCTAAAAGTATTTTCTGATTTTCCTTTTGAGTTCTTCTTTAAATCAATTATTCTGGAATATATTGTTTGGTTTCTATACATTTTCTTTTTTTTAACTATTGCTATTAGGGTTTAATTTCATCCCATTTTATTTATTTATTTATTTATTTTTGTTTAGTTTTTGCTGGTGCTGGGGCTTAAGCTCAGGGCCTAGAACTATCATTGAGCCTCACTGTGCTCAAAGCTAGCACTCTTAAACCACAGCACGACTTCAAGCCTTTTCTGAGTAGTTTATTGGAGATAAGTTTCATGGACTTTCCGACTTTCTTGTCCAAGCTGGCTTTGAAAGGTGATCCTCCAGACATCAGCCTCCTGAGTAGCTAGGATTACAGATGTGAGCCACTTGCACCCAGCTCCATCCCATTTTTAATTACATGTATCTTTTAACTGCCTTTAGCTGTGTGTTTGGAGGGCTGGGATGGTATTTTTTTTTCTTGAATAATAGAATTTAATCCTTTAAGAACTAGGAAGAACATAATTTCTTTTCATGTATATCTTCTTTTTTAATAATAATTATTTATTGTCAAAGTGATGTACAGAGGGGTTACAGTTTCATATGTAAGGCCATGGTTACATTTCTTGTACAATTTGTTACCTCCTCCTTCATTTCCCCCTCCTCCCTCCGCCTTTCTCTCTCCCCCCATGAGTTGTTCAGTTGGTTTACACCAAATGGTTTTGTAAGTATTGCTTTTGGAGTCGTTTGTCTTTTTATCCTTTGTCTCTTGATTTTGATATTCCCTAGTTCTAGTACAAGTATATACAGTATCCAGGGTACTCAGATGAGACACAGTGATAGCACCAGGACAACCACTGGAAGGAGATACAAGAGGATCATGAACAAAAGAAGCTACGGTTTCACATGGCATGTTTGGTTTTATTGCTGAGTGCATGGTTTATCCTTATGAATGTTCTACATGTACTTTGAAATCTATGTATTTTCCATGCTTGTTGGGTGAAATGTTTCATGGATATCCACTAGGAACTGGAGCATCCTGTACATGTTTAGAAGTTAACCTGAGGACTAATATCTGAACTGTAACGGATGTTGGGCATAGGGACAGTGGTTTGCTTCTATGGAGTAATCCTTCTAATTTAGTAGTACAAACCTGGTGGATGATTAAAGCAGCAGTTCTATACTTTGTGGACTTGTCCCTCTCAACATGAAAACTTGTCAGAAGTGTTATGGCAATGGCAGGGGAGACCTCAGGATGTTCAGCAATGGTATAACCAAGAAAAAGCCTTTGTCCAACAAGAAAGAACTGGGCAGAAAGGAACTTTCACCCTGTACTGCATTTGCACTGAGTAGGAACTTAATTTCAACCAGTTACTAGGTTGAGATTTAAAAAAAAGTGGTTATATCCTACATTACTAGGAATAGAGTTTTTTGGGAGAGCTAGGGATAGAAGGAACACCGTATTTTTAGTCCATTAATAGTGGAGTATTCACCTTCCAGCCTTAGATATGTTGTGCTTATCTTGATTCAACAAACACTCTCAGACCAACTTTTGTACTTACAGTACACTTTTATTTATAATTTTCTTATGTAAGTACTTTATTTCTTGTATGTGCTCATAAGTATTGATTTTAAATGGTAGTGATGGAGGTTTTACAGTGTTCATTATTTTCATTGAGAATGAGTCTTCTAAGCTCCTTATGGATGTCATAGGAAAAATAGAATTCCCCTTCTTGTCATTTCAGACTCACTGTTCATAAAATTGATCACAATTGTCTTTGTATAGGTGCATCTTAGAGGAAAAATGATAAAAGTACATGCTTAATTTTTTGTTTTATCTGTCTCTGTTTCACAAATATATGTGGTTGCCTGTGTCCAATATTGTGGAGTGTTTATCAGCATAAGGATTAGTGGTTTTCATTAACTGGCTGAGAAATTAGCTTGTGAAATAATTTATCAGATAAACCGGAGTTCTTAAAATCAAAATTTTTATTGAGGGAATCTTGCTGGGGAATAACATACTGTATTTTACTACTCTTGTGTTATTGTCTAAATCATTCTTTAAGGAAGCAAGAATTATATCATCTTAAATAGTGATTTTTCAAGTCTGGGATGGCAAAGTACTTTAGGACTAGCAGGAAGGTATTTTGTTTATACTCCATGCTTATACTCTGATAATGGAACAATATACAAATTTAAAAATACTTGAAAATGTTATTCTCTTAAGGAAGATTATTGATAAATAAGTTATACAAATATTAATTCCTAATGATTGAATGATCTGGCCGACAGGAATATTTTCTACTACAACAAGCAAGGAAAAACAAACAAATGACACACAGAGCTCATTCTTCCAGATGGAATTATTCAGTTGTTAATTCAGGAACAAGAGATATTTTGAGTGTTTATGAATAATATCATTTAAATTATGCAGTTATTCACCCTATAAGCAGGCTGATGGTGCTATAAATTAGTCCATCACTTCATCAATTTTTTATCACTTGTGTTTATTGCTTTCTGTTACTATAAACAAGCCACTCGCCAAGCAACAGAAGATAACACCAAATATTATTTCAATTTCTTCATCAGGATGTCCAGGCTCAATGTCACTACATTTTTTTTTTTTTTTTTTTGCTCAGGCTCTCACCAGTGTAAAATGTAGGTCTCAACTAGTGATTTGTGATTTGATATACGCTCAAAGTCTTCCAAGTTTATTCAGGTAGTTGGTAGAAAGAGTTTAGTCCCTAGTAGTTTAAATTAGCTCTTTGTAATTGTCAAAGCAAAATTATGTTCTTTATTATTTAAACACTGTATGTGCATAATTTCCCTTTTAATTTTAGACTGAAGAATAATCTTTTGTTTTTTTTGGTTTTGCCAGTCCTGGGCCTTGAACTCAGGGCCTGAGCACTGTCCTTGGCTTCTTTTTGCTCAAGGCTAACACTCTGCCACTTGAGCCACAGCGCCACTTCTGGCCATTTTCTATATATGTGGTGCTGGGGAATAGAACCTAGGGCTTCATGTATACAAGGCAAGCACTTTTGCCACTAGGCCATATTCCCAGCCCCTGAAGAATAATCTTTTAAATTATATCGTGTGTATTCTCTCTCTGCTTTCCATAGTTCTGGTACCATCCAAGAAAA
Organism: Perognathus longimembris pacificus; assembly: GCF_023159225.1. Lineage (NCBI taxonomy): Eukaryota > Metazoa > Chordata > Mammalia > Rodentia > Heteromyidae > Perognathus > Perognathus longimembris. The sequence goes on along the minus strand of NC_063161.1, from coordinate 25,291,213 downwards.
AAACCTGTTTTAAATTAGTTTGAAATTACATTGCAATCCACAACCTAATTGTTACTTGTAATAATATGAACTTATCACATAAAATAATTCATTGTAACTATTTCATGTTCAAGTGGATTAATATAAAAAGCTATATTGCCATTTACAAAACTGAATAAAATATTACTTCTCATTATTGTTATAAACATCAAGAAATAGACACTGACTATTAATTCTGATATCTGTTTTTCAGATGCAAAATACTTAGGAAAACTATTTTAATACATTATGGGATAACTAAAATTTAAAATCATGTAGGCTCCTAAATACATATTATTCTTTTACAAATGCTCATATTTTATGAATTGTTCAATGACCAAAAGTCTGTTACTGGTCTTAGAGTCTTCTGTAAAGTGACTCAAAATTGTAAGCTATTAATACTTCCCAAATTAAAAGAGAATATACTCACCAATCTTAAAAAATAAAGAAAATATACACTTTAATTGTATTGTTGGACCAAGACGGTGCATAACTGGCAAGTAATTACGCAGTGCCATGTGTGCAAGTACATATTATATACAAACATTAGTGAAATATGAACTGGTTGCTGTTATATGTCAAATTTCTTGAACTACAACATAGGAGTTTTACCATAATGTGCACATTAAGGAAAAAATATATACATATACTATAGTTTTAAATTTTATGTAATTATTTCACTTTCACTTAATTTAAGTTTTACATGGTATGGATAATTATAAAACAACAGAAATACAGATTATTGTATTCTCTTCTCACTCATTTGTAATTATAATTGAACTGCACAAAGTAGCAGACATCCGGGGCATCATTTGGCATGTGTGCTTCCTTTTATGAGTGAGAGCAGAGAATAAGCAGCTTGCTCTGGTGATTGAGAATTTCATAGCTCCAATCCCTGCTAGCTCTCTCAGAAAACACAGCTGTGCATGTACTTCTAGGTGCCTACCTCAAAAGGATGCATTTTTAACAGCCACTGTCCTCATTGGAATTCAGGCTTACTTGTTAAAAGCAAACAACTACCAGGATTGCTGGATAGAAAAAGGCCACATTACCATAAATAAAATAAATCTTTTGGCATTGAATCTCTACCCACTTAGAGACCATTGTAACACATGGTTCCTGTACAGCTATCTTGTAAATAAAGCAGCAGAGTCTGTGCATAGAACTTTTGCATATTTCTTAATTTGAAATCTACCTAATAACATTCAGATATTTAAATGATAGAAAACACATTTCAATTGTAAACAATAAATATTTTAACACCATTCCTGGGCAATTAAATCTGTCTTCTATATTTTGGAAGAAGTATAATTCATTACAGCTAACTTAATTTTGAATCTTTTGAAGTAAATAATTTATAAAGGGTAAGTAATAATAGAGTTAAATGGAAATGCTTATAGTTTCCCTTTTTCGTTTTAAATGCAAAACAGTTAACTCTTCATTTTGTTTCCTTTTACAGTTAGTGGGAATTTAATCAAAAGCCTTGAACATACTAGATGAATATAGTATCAAGCTACATCTCCATTCTCACAATTAGTTGTTTTAGAAAAAAAATATTAACACTAAACTGTATACCAGTCATGATTTGTATTATTATATGTGAAAATGGAAGGTGAGGCTTTTAAATACCACACTTATTAATTTCTTTGAAATTATTTTTTACCCTCAAAATATTATGTAATGATTATAAAATCAAGAGAAATATTTGGTACTTGTTCTTATAATCACTGATATCATTAAAAGTCCATTTTAAGGTATATATAACATACTCAATTAAAATTGATCCTGTATAAAGAGTTGCATAAAATATCTCTTATGGCTCTTTAGTGTTTATGTACCTTTTGTCATCTAGTGAGAAAATTTCTACAACCATGGGAAACTATTCTCTATCACACAGAGCTTCTTTGCATTATTATATTTCATGTTTACAAAAACAACAGCAAAAACAACAATGGGAAGTGTTGTCCTATGACTTATATTACTTGAAATTTACTAACAATTATGCCATTTAGAAAATTGAAATATACAAATAAGTCTAAACAAAAAAATCTACTTCAGTAGATTTAGTTTGTATAACATACCACTCTTACTAGAAGTAGGAGTTCCTTCTCAACTCATGAATTTTACCCCATATTAACAAGATACATTGAATTACGGAACCTAGGAGAAACAAAGAAACCAATGTAATGGATTACAATTCCTTTCACCATCAAACTTTAGCATTTAACTTTCATTGAATTTAATAGATGTTAATTTGAGTCCCATGTTTCCTGAGATTTTGTATGACAAAATGTACAAATAATTATAAAGTAAATGAAACATAGTAATTTCAATGGAATAAAGCTGAGAAGGTTGAAGAACATCCAAAGATATTGCACACATGCCAAAAAATCATTCTGCAGCTATGTACTGTAATATAGTATATTGTATTTAGAAAGACACAAAATAACTGAGAGAAAGGATCTAAAAGCTTAACCAAAGACTTGACTTTTCCATCACATTTTGTTGGAAGAAAACGATAGATTTTTTTAAATTTAAAAGTGACAGTAATGGTAAAAAAAACAAAAACATAATTGTCAAAACATAGCTTCAAAATAAGCCTCAACAGCTCAATACAATCAAGATTTAAGTTATTCTTTTATCATCAAAACAGTAGCAAAAACATCATTAATCCTATGAAGACACTGATATTTCCTTATCCTATTTTTCATACCAAAATAGATTGTACTACTAAACAAGTTTAGTGGTAGATAAGACAAAATTTTGTGGAAGCAAATATTGCTCTACAAATGTATGCTACTGAAGAAAATGTTAGGTTTCTGAATACAGTTCTAACAGCTTAACTCTATATTCCTGATATATACAAAAACAAAAACTAAAACCAAAGCAAAAAAAAATTAAAACAAGCTGCTAAAATTAGGACAAGGATCTTATTGCTAAAAATCACATTTACTAGGAAGTATCTTGTTGTCTAGCAGTCTTCAAAACTACTTGAAGAAAGAGAATTAATGACAGTTTTGTACAGTCATATCTATTATCATTAATAAAGAAATATATAAACAAAAAAGTCTTGTAAGCAAGTCCCTCAATGTTTTGACTCATTAACATTCAGCCATTGGGACTACAGAATGTAGTCCTAACATCTAAGTAATTTTCTTTCCCTCAATATGGCATTGTTTTTGTAACCCATGGATCATGAGTTTATAGTTCATAAGGTTATCAGAGTTTTCAAGGCTTGTTAGTCTCAATTACTTATTCAAAACCTGGTCTAGGGTACAAATGTCAAACAAACAGCTCACTGAAAGATTCTCTGACTTATTTTGATTATGCAGATAGTGATTCAGAATTTATTGACTGAGCAGAACAATATTTTACAGTAACTCCAAGATTTATATAATAAAACCAACACAATAGCATCTAGTTCATGTAAAAGGCTTTGTAAAGGTGGTTAAAGAAGGAATGAAAATTGTGTGTGAAGAGCAATGTTAAGAGTTTAATGAAAAGATTCTTAAGTGCTCTGGAGATTTCAAGCTAAAGAATTAACTTCTGTGATTGTTTGGAAGGACATCTAATCCTGTATTGATGATGGTGGAGGTCAAGCTATAGACATCATATACCCTGGACAAATATAGGAGATGAGAAATGTGCTAATGATTATGCTCATATGAAAAATACCCTCTTTTAAATGTTGCCTGATGTGTTTTACCATAACTGTTCTTATTTTCTAGGAAGTAGACTTCAATGAACAATTTAATTGGAACCAGATTTATTGACAGAAAAATCTGTGAATGTGAAGGAGGAAGAGAGAATGACTAGGTTGGGTCCACTTTCAGATTATCTGTGGATGAGACAGGGAGAAAGAGAGAGAGAATTAATTGTCTCTAAACAGCCTCTGACTCTAAACTCCTCAGAATCTGGTAGGGAGTCCTAAAATTGAGGCTGTTAGGCCTAGCAGAGGGTTTATGAGTGGTCAGATATGACCACCACTTCACTCCAAGGCTGGGAGCAATCCTGAAGGTGCAGCACTTTCATTCTGTCTCCTAGTTCCTCCTGTGAATAGATTCTTTGCTGAAAGAAGACCTACCAGGCACATTTCCATGGTTGGCACACTTGGTAAGCCATACAAAAATGTTTAAGGGTATAAACAATGTGAACGCAAATGCATTTTCATTTTGCAATAATTTCCATCTCAAAGAATTTTATGCTTTTGCTGAAATTGCTCTTCAGGAGACTCAGAGAAGGAACAGAACACGGGGAACATATGGCAGTTCTTCAGGTTCTGATACTGTTGCTGCAATTGCTTTTTATCACCTCAAAACTCTGCATGTCACTTAGAGCAAATTGCAAAGGTGCTTCCTATAGCCCTCATTTTATCTCTCCCCTATCAATGCCTACCAATATCAATCTCATCACGATTGGTGAACTAATAATGGCTTGGAGACAGGAAAATGCTTCACTTTATTATATACCCTGAATTCACTCATAAAATATATTTATGCTTATTGTCAATCCATAATGTTTATTTTAAATGAAAACATTATGCTATAGCATTGGTTGTATAGACTTTACTATAATTTAGATTGTAACTGAATTTATAATCATATAGCTTGTTCAATGAGTGGGAAGTAATATTTTAAGACTTTATATGTTAGCTTGCTAGATGCACAAGTTAAAATGTTTTAAATGCACTTAACTTAGTGGCACAGCTCAAATTGTATAGTGCTTGCTTAGCAAGCACAAAGCTTTATGTTCAATCTCACATACTGAGAAAAATAAAGAATAAAGGAAAGAAAACAAATTTGATTTAGGATTTAGACTTATCTGAGAAGGTTTCAAGGAAAAAACGGCTATTTGTTTAAGATCCCTGGAAAGAGGAAATGTATAAACTTTAGCAACTTTCGACCTCAGAATATATTTCAAACATTTGAACATCTATCTCTTCTTATCTACTCTTCCATTCAGTCTCATCTCCTTCTATCCAGCACCTCATATTTTATCCTTTATTGATAATGAATAACTGAAATGCCTAGAGTTGAGGGGTTATAACACTTCACATTTACATTTCTTTAGGTCAAATAATGTCTATGAAACCATTCTCAATCTGGTAAAAATCAGAAATGTGGTTAAAGCATTCACTTAACTATTCTTTCTGCCAGGTGATGGCACAATGTCCTCCATTCTTTTTGTTTCTTCTATGCCTGCTACATCTTAACCCTTCGTTTTTGTAGTTCAACAATAATGATTCATTTTCGAGTTCTAAATTACATAGGTAAATTGAAATGCCATCAGAACAAAAAAATCAAGCATTTCTTCTTAAAATTCTACTCAACAAATATTTATTGTGTTATAATTGTAAAAAATCTCATGTAACTACAGAAATTACTGCAATTAATGTTATTTCTAGCCCAAATTGCCTACTAGTAAATTACAAATGATGAATCAATAGCATTTGAATTCATTTTATGATAATATGGCACAACCTATTACTCAATAATGTTTATTGAGAGCTCATTTTTATCTGAGAGAAATAATTACATACCATTTCCTTATAAATTATATATAAGTTAATTATCTGAAGTTCTACATTCATCTATCTAACTTGAAGGATTTTGGGGAGGGGCTAAATGAAAGTTTTATACTTAATTGAAGATAACTACCAAGTTTTAGGAATCTATGTTGTCAATTACAAAAAAATTAAAGTAGCGAAAGAGCTACTTTAAAATAAGAGCATTTAACTATTATGGCACACACACATATATATATATATACATATATATATAATCTGCCAACATAATAACTGTGAAATGATGCACACTTGTATTTTTAAGCTACTTGATTACATTTCACATATTTAATCTATTTATCTCAACTTTTAGATACCATGACAGCTAAGCTGAAGATAAATCTTGGACTTCAATTAATCAGGAAGTAGGTTGGCTTGAAGCTATTGTACACATGTCAGAATTGGCAAGTTATCCACATTCTACAAGCAAGAAGAAGTTATATTTCACAGTTATGATGCAATTACATTGTTATTTCACAGCTGTCAAAAAGTATAGTCATGAAATATAACTTTTTAAAGTAATAATTTAAAAAGTAACTTTCTGGTCATTTTAACTCAGAATATTTCAGAGGCCCTATGTTTACTCTAACTAGATGCATCCAAATAGAATTCAATAAAATATTTTGTATGCAACTACTAGAATTTTAAATTGCATACATCACATAAATCAAACAACTGAAAAAGAGAATTGCAATATTATGGTTATTTAGTTTAACAAATAAAAATTGTTGGTCGAAATAAAAAATAAATTTAAACATAAGAAGAATCTTTTGAAAATCATTAAAGTAGACATGAACTTTGTCTCAACAAAGTTTTCCTATCTGTGTAAAAATAATTCATACTGAATAATAACCAAAATTAATAAATATATTATTCATCAACATTTTGATATTTGTAATAATATATGTTAAGTTACAGCATTCAAAAATCACATATAATCATCAAATTCTCCAACCAATATATTTTGCTAAGTTTAAAATTAGCAAACATCAGTGAAAACTGTAATCTCATGTTCTGCTATTTCCTTGAGGTTATAAGACTAAAAAGTTTGGGCATTTTATTAAAAAAATTATAATAGATTTTCTTAATTCATAAAACACTATCATCAAAATTGGGATAGACCAGAATAATTCTGGTAAAATGGAGGTATAGCAAATGAATGAGCAAACATAAAAATTACTATATTATGAAATCCACTATTGACATCAATTACGTGTAATTTTGGATTTACAAAATCCCCCTTGAATAGAATATTTAGATTAATCTTTTAAGCCAGAATTTAGTAAGAATGATAAAAATCTATAAAATTGTGTTTATTTGTTTACTTAAACTTATAGTCCTTAAGTACTATAACAAGTGAGGCAGAGTAACTTAGAGGGTAATAATTTAATACTAAAACAAGCGCATTAGAGAAAAAAATTGATATTGTTTAGAATATTGCACCAGTATATGCTACAAGTACTTTTGGAGACCTAAATTTCTATGTCTAGTCTTAAGTTTCCTGTACTTGCATCAATTCCTTTTTTTTTCATTTATTTTATTTTTATATTTCAGAATGTAAACATCTTAAATTCCTCCAAAACAAAACCTTAAAAAACCAACAGCCCCTTCAACAAGTGGGCTAAAGACGTAAAAGAAGACTTCTCTGAAGAAGAAATGAGAATGGCCAAGAGGCTCATTAAAAAGTGCTGTTCATCACATTCTATAAAGGAAATGCAAAGAATGTCCATTATCAGGAAAACTAATAATAACAAATGCTTGAAGAGAAGTGGCAAAAAGGGAACCCTGCTTCATGGTTGGTGGGAATGTAAACTTGTTCAGCCACTCTGGAAAGTGGTATGAAGATTCCTCAGAAGGCTAAACATAGAGCTCCCCTATGACCCAGCAGTCCCACTCTTGGTCATCTACCCAAAAGACTACAAACAAGAACACACTAAAGCCACCAGCACAACAATGATCATAACAGTACAATTTTTCATAGCTAAAATATTGAACCAACCCAAATGCTGCTCAGTAGGCTCAGTAGGAAAATGTGGTACATATACACAATGGAATTTTATGCCTCTATCAGAAAGAATGGCATTGCCTCATTTGTAAGGAAATAGAAAAAAATATACTAAATGAAGTGAGCCAGACCCAAAGAAACATGGACCATATGGTTTCCCTCATAGGGAGTAATTAACACAGGTTTAGGCTAGTCACAGCAGAGGATCACAAGAGCCTAATAGCTATGCCCTTTTGAACACATAAGATGATGCTAAGTGAAATGAACTCCATGTTACAGAGACAAGTGTTATATCACTGTTGTAATTACTTTCAATATGCCATGTGACACAGTAGCTCTTTTTTGTTGTTGATGATCCTCTTCTATCCCCTTCCTGTGGTTGTTCCCACGCTATCACTATCTCATTGGAGTACCTTGGATACTGTATATTGGTATTAAAACTAGGAAAGGGAAAGGGAATATCAAAATTGAGAGACAAAGGATAAGAAGACAAATGACTCCAAAAGCAATACTTAGAAAACCATTTGGTGTAAACCAACTGAGCAACTCATGGGGGGAGAGAGAAGGGGGAGTGGGCAGGGGGGCAAATGAGGGAGGAGATAAAATATTGTACTGGAAATATACCCACTCTCTTACATGTGAAACTGTAACCCTGCTGTACATCACTTTGACAATAAATAAGTAATTATCAAAAAATAAAATATATTAAAAAATCTGTATTTCAGACTGTAAACATCTGCCTTTTGCAAAATAAAAATGTCTTCATCAAAACATTTATCATACAGTATATGACTCCTGATAATCAGATTTCTGTTCAAAGAAAAACCAAATAAACATAAGTGATCATATTGAATTAAAACCTTTTGGAAAGTAAGAGCAAGGAAAATGACCAATTGTGAACCTGAAAGTTTATAATGATAAGTGCCAGGACAAGTAATATTAAATTTATTCTCTTATGACTTCCAAATAAATCCTTTTTTATTTTTGTCCTCTTTGAATAGTGTAGACAATAAATTTTTTTAATCCAGAATTCTTATGGAACATGCTACTCAATTATCTCTGTATGCTGTGTGCTATGTGTGTGGACTGAATTTGATTAGAACTGACAAGACTTCTTATTTTCTTTTTCAAAGAAAACCATTTTCTCTCAAAGTGTTTGTCACAACCTTTGAACATAGAAAAATCCAGGGAGAGAAAGTAAACATGGATAAACACACATCTATCAATCTTCTGATATTATACACCACTCAGAGTGGAGAATAGATATTTAGCAGACCAGGAGACGGACATTTGTCTTCTACTTCTAGGTCACAAAGATTACTTCTCAAAAAATGCTTTACTTGTGCTCATCTCTCAAGAATATATCATTGAGACAAACAGTATTTTATAAGAAACAATAATTTTAACAATCAACAAAATAAAGTGTCTAATTATAACATTATGATAACATTATGCTAGTGGATCATTTGCCTAATATATATAATGTTCTTTCTTAGGTATAGCACCTGCTTTTCTGCATGGTCAGAAACAGACTGGTATCTTTAGCTAACAACCTGGCAATGAAGGTCTTTCCCAGTTTCTTTACTTTTTTCTAAAGTTTATTTGAATTCTTTTTTTTTTTTGGCCAGTCCTGGGCCTTGGACTCAGGGCCTGAGCACTGTCCCTGGCTTCCTTTTGCTCAAGGCTAGCACTCTGCCACTTGAGCCACAGTGCCACTTCTGGCCATTTTCTGTATATGTGGTGCTGGGGAATTGAACCCAGGGCCTCATGTATATGAGGCAGGCACTCTTGCCACTAGGCCATATCCCCAGCCCCTGAATTCTTTCTTTGACTGTCCCTTTCTCTCCCTTTCTCTCTTGGTTTAACTCAGGCCTAAAGCTGTGCCTGCCTCTCCCCGCCCCCTCCCCCCTCCCCCCCCACCCCCTCCAACCAAAACTAGCATTTTGCTACTTGAGCCACAGCTCTACTTGCTTTTCGGAGAGTGAATTGGAGAGTAGAATCTCAGACTTTCCTGCCTAAACTGTCTTTGATCATTGATCCTCCCATCTCACCCTCCTAAGTAGAATTACAGGTTTAAGCCACTGGCACCAGGTTTCTTTATTCTTTTGTTGTTGTTGTTGTTGATGTTGTTGTTTAGCAATATTTGAAGTTAGGGCCTACGTTTATTAGGCAAGAGCTTGACCACTTGAAACATGCTACAAACCCTTTTTGACTTAGTTAATTTTCAGATAAGTCTTGTGTATTTGCCCAGGACTGGCCTCTGATGTCATTGCTGCTACTTTTTAAGAAGATAATATGCAACAGCAAGCCTGCCTTGTTGTTTGAGACAGAGGCTTGCTATTTTTGCCTAGCTCAGTAGAATCCTGTTAACTTTTGCCTCACTCATTCTCGATCCACGGTCTGTCTCTCTTTCCAAAATGGCTTGGCAGTTATTAACTCAACTAATGCTTGTCTTTCTTATACATTTTTACACATGCAGTATGATATTACTTGTTTCACCCTCCCATTCTGCTTCTACATCCATTTACACTTTCTGTTTGCTTGCTGTTATCTGGGGAACAGTCTTATTTTTTTCTGCTAAAAGACTGTCTTTATATTTTTCACCTGTCAAACTTCAACAAAATTCAACCATAAAAAATAAAATACAACACCATCTTTCTCCTGCTGACTTATTCTGTTTCCCCTGATAGGACCACTACAAACCATGATTTTTTAAGCTTATCTGATTTTACTTTAGTTTACAAGTTTATTAAGGAGAACTACCTTATAAGAGTCATCTGACAGATTCTTTAGAATAACATAGCCATCAATATATGAGTGAATTGGAATCACAATTTTCTGTATTTCACAATAAGTTCCCAATTAGATAGACTTTTGGATGTATAATAGGTATGCAAAACTAACATAAGTGTATTTAGAAAAACTAGAAATACATAATGTTGTAAAAACATATATGTTTCTCACCAATGGTACATAAGAACTTTCACTGGAATTTGGGATTCAACAGTTAGGTATGAGCTATAAGTGTTTATAAATAACTGGTGAATTTACTTGGTACAATTCAAAGAATGTAAGAAGATACTCTGGGAATTTGAGGGCACAAGCAAACACAGTTACATGGATCAAATGGTACTCTGAGTTGACTATCTATGACAAAACAAAGTGGGCACTGATAATAAAACAGGCAAGAACTACACCTTAATAAGCCAGTATTGTAAGTAACTTTAACTTCACATCTCAATTAAGCCTCCAAATGCAAAAAAGAAGAGATAGGAAAATATAGAAGTATAACAATATGGTAGATAATAATATGACATATATTAAAATAATCATAGCAATAATGATATTAAATGCAAAATAACTCTCCATTAAGAAGCATAGCAGCTGTATTTAAAAAGATGTAAGCCCCACTTCTATACTGAACTTAGAAACTTACATTTTAGAAACCTACAATTAATAAAAGATATAGATAACTATAAATGAAAATAATTAAAATTAAAATAGGAACATCATATTAGTACAAGCTGGACACTATGCTAGATAAAGCAGTGAATGAAAATTTTTGCAATCAAAATTTTGGTCCTGAAGAAAACTTTCCAACTAAGGATATAAAGATACACAAAGGGCGGGCTGTGGTGGTGCACGCCGGTAATCAATGAGGAGGATGAGGCAGGAGGATCACGAGTTCGAGAACAGCCTGGGCTACACCTTGGGCTGGGAATATGGCCTAGTGGCAAGAGTGCTTGCCTCATATACATGAAGCCCTGGGTTCAATTCCCCAGCACCACATATATAGGAAATGACCAGAAGTGGCGCTGTGGCTCAAGTGGTAGAGTGCTAGCCTTGAGCAAAAAGAAGCCAGGGACAGTGTTCAGGCCCTGAGTCCAAGCGCCAGGACTGGCAAAAAAAAAAAAAAAAGATACACAAAGGTAAAAAATATAAACAAATATGCAATGCTACAATATACATATATAAACTGAATAATGTAATTCTCATCTGGAACTGTTTTTTCCAGTTTAAACAAGCAGTTTTATTTCTAAAGTACTTTTTTCCCCCAACAGTGAGTATTTATTCTCTTACAGTACTTTTTTATGATAAGGATAATTATGTCCCAGTAGATGAAATGAAATTGATTACAGTATTCTATTCTCACCAAAGAGTGGCAATATTCTGATTTTATTGTATAACTTAATATGTGCTGTTTTGGTGTTATTTATATTTAAGAAAGAAAAAAAAATACTAATCTCTCAAAGCAGTTTAAATGAGAATGATGAGAAAGCCATAGGTTTAATTCCTGCAATATTACCTATTGTTAAATTACTGAACTTTTCTGATATTTTCTGATATTTTTAGAATTATGTTTACAGATATTAAGTAATTAACAAGATATTTGTAACATGGTACTAAACTATTATTATGTCTTAATACATACCAAAATTATATGGGAAAATACTGTGTTGAGAAACAATGCACGTTTACTTGTTTTTTTCTTAATAATTACTTTTTTATTGTCAAATTTATGTACAGAGGAGTTACAGTTTCATACGTAAGGCAGTGGGTACATTTCTTATATGATTTGTTATCTCCTCCCTTATTACTTGTTATACATAGTTATATTAAATATATATTGGTTGTCACCCACAGAATGTCTTTTGTGGAACCTACTCACCTTATATGGGTGATATCTTTTTTATCTTTGAAGGAACCAATGCTGAGTGGATGATTTCTTAGTGTTTGAATCTATCTGACCTCATCTTCTTCCTCTTTTCTCTGTACTTTCCTCTCTACTGCCTAATCCAAATTGCTTCTTTTTGCTTCAAAGGACTCCCACAATTTCATTGTCCCATTTGGATAATCATATTCATTTTTAGTGAGCTAATTACTGTCCTTAATTATATCTGTAAAAATCTCTTCAACTCTAGATAACCATTAGAAAGTAGGAATGGTGAAAAGGATACTTAAATTTTTGTCTACCATAGAAGAATGGTCATTCCAACTTGAAGCCTGTTTTCTAAAATAAAATAAAACAAAACATGAAATTAAGCCTCAGATTCTGTCCTCAGTTTATATTGGAGTAGGATATAATTTTTCAAAAAATCAGAGAGATTCACAAAGTGTTAATCTGATTACTTTTGTTTCAGCAGGGTCTATTCAATTTTAATGTACCAGTTTGAAGAAGGAAGAGGTGATTTTAACATTTTTTGTAAAATGTCTTTCCCAATTCCTCTTTCCTGAGACTCACATGGGATCTTGTTAAATTTTTGTAGTGGAACTCATGGTCAATCCTAAAAATATTATTGTGTAGAGGTTTCTCTTTTTAGCACTTTTGATCTTTGGGTTGACACGGTCCTAAGTCATTTATGTAACAGACATAGTTCAGGATATTTATACAAATACACAAATATAATCTTGAATGAACTCACTGAAATTTCTCATTTTTTTGTAATTGAACTGCATTTGTAAACAATACTGTTTTGAAAATTGGGTGAAATGCCCTGAAGCCATCTTTTTGGGCAAATTGCTGATGCAACTAGCATGTGTATGTAAATGTATATATATATATATATATACACACACACATACATATATACATGTGTATATACATATATGTGTATATGTATATGTATGTATGTATATTGTGTGTATGTACAGGTATATACATATGTATATATGTGTGCATATATGTTTATGTATATATGGTGATAAAAATTATATGGCCTCATACTCTCTTCACAGTTACGTTTTCAAATAGGTTCCATCTCTTCCTTGTAGAAAATCAGTATATGTAAAATGTAAGTGTAAAATATCATCTGAAGGTCAAATTTTATAGGTCAGTAACAAGTTGTTAGATTTTAATTTAAAACTAGATTGAAATGAAAAAGACAAAGTATTGGTCTGGTAATTAAAAAGTCATAGAAGTTCCAGAAAGAAGTTTTGAGTAACTGCTACAAGTATATAACTGCTACTAGAAAAATAAGAGGTAAGTCAATATTAAATGATGTGACATTACAAAAATGGAGAAGATTCTTGGATTTGTGCGTGAAAAATTCTAAACATGAAAATATGAGAATCTCAAAATTCATCATGTTGGGGTTTTGTGTTTTCAAATTGAATTCTACTTCCTTTCTATTCCTCTCGAAAGATCTCTGTTTGCTCAAGGTCATTTACTAAAATTATTTGACTAAGAATAGTATATAATTCTAGAACCTTATTAAATATTAATCTATTTATCTAAGGAAAATTTCAAAACAAGAAGACATTTTTATAGTTTTTACTTACTGATTTACACTGTATACTAAACAATAATTTCTTCATTTTAATACCCTTTTTGTTTCATAGCAAGACTTTCAAAGTATCATCTGAAACAGATAACTTGGAAAAGTAAACTTTGTAATAAGAATTTTCTTTTCTTTTCTTTCTTTTCTTTTTTCTAGTCCTGGGGTGTGGACTCAGGGCTTGAGCACTGCCCTTGGCTGCTTTTTTTTTTTTTTTTTAACTTTTTGTCTTATTTTTTTTTTATTATCTTAGAATAGTTGTACAAAAGAAGTGCCATATAACAAAAGTTTATGAATACAGTGTATATTGAGTCAGGGTTGTTCCTTTTAACATTCTCAACAGATTGAATTTAGATTTTTTTTCCAGTTTCTCATTTTTAAAATTAATTAATTAATTAGTTTCTTTTTTATTGTCATAGTGATGTACAGAGAGGTTACAGTTCCATATATTAGGTCTTGGGTACATTCCTTGTACTGTTTGTTACCTCCCTCCTCCCTCATTCCCCCCAACCCCTTCCCCCTTTCCGTCTCTCCTCCTCCCTCTCCATCCTCCCCCCCCCCCAAGGTGTTTGCTTTTTGTTCAAGGCTATCACTCTACTGCTTGAACCACAGTGGCCCCTTCTGTCTTTTTCTATACACATGGTGCTGAGGAATTGAACCCAGGGCTTCATGTATACAGGAAAGCACTCTACCACTAGGCCATATTCCCAGCCCCAGGAATTTGCTGTTATTGCCATAGACTTTTTGCTTGAATTTCCATGTCAATTTAAGTGTGCTATAAAAAGTAAAGCGAATTTGACAAAAAGAAATTACAAGATAAAAATGGAGGCGATGATAACCATTTGATCAATACATTTATTTGAACTGATAGCAAGGCAAATTTGAAATCCAAAGGTCCTAATTTACTGAAACTGAAAAATAAATGACACATTAATACAATTACCCAACAGAATTAATATTTTTAATTATTTGGCACACTTGTTTCTTATGATGTATTTTTTTCATGTTATATTGTTAAATAAAAACTCTGGAATTATCTAATTTTAGTTCTGACTTCAATCAATCACATTTCTCAATGCTAAAATTGAAAATTTATAAATGTCAAGTCCATTAAATTTCCTCCATTACATTCTCCAATAACAGGCTTCCTGTGTGGTTTCTTTCTCATCTAATGATAGACCTAGTGAGACACAAGTTTTCTGAAATTCCAACTTACTTAATATCACTTGTATTTTTCAGTTGAATGTCATTGTAATTTAATCCATTTTTGGATATCTATTTAATTTTTGTCTCATTTTTAAATCTCGAGGAAGGTATATTTTAGAAAAATATTGCATACATATATAAATGTACCACATCATATTAAATTAATACAATTGACCAATCTACCATAAAAACAAGTTAGCACATAAATATATGATTGCTTTACTCATTTCCATTAAGTGTGCAATATCAACTAGTCCTGGTTTATACAACTGTAGGTACTATTACACAGTTATTCTCAAGTTAAGTGCAACAGCAATGCAATTAGATATGTTAAAACTTTATAGAGTTATTATTTTTAAAAATATCTGTACATAGTTATAAAAGTGGTTTCAATTCAACATGTCAATTTGTTAATACAGTACATATTGATCAGTGCCACGCCATTCTTCCTTCTATTCCCCGTATCTGTTCTAACCTCAATTCTGTCGCCACGCCATTCTTCCTTCTATTCCCCGTATCTGTTCTAACCTCAATTCTGTCAAGTTACCTAGTTCTAATTTCACATATGCTCATTGAGTACTATACTAGTTGTCTCTTATGAAATAATTGTGATTAAATAAAGCTTAAGTAAAACAATGTCACACTTTTAAGTAGTAAGTGTGTAGAATAAATGGAAAGTTTATCTCAACCAGTCCATATGTTTTCATAATTTAAGGGAGAGGTACCCATCTCTGATAAGGATGCATGAGCCAGGGTGACAGCACTGATTTCTATTGCTTTCCTCTAGCTTCTTGGGGTAACAGAATGATGAAATGTAGCAAGAGTTCTATTGGCAACCATGTTTCTCAAGGAATAGGATTGGTGTAAAACAATCATAATGATAACAAGTAATTGGCAAATCAGCACAGAATGTGTGTTAGAAGCAAAAGAAAATATATAACTTCCCTTAAAAAGGGAATACTATATATTTTGCAGATATCTCTGGCTGGGAAAGGTCATTAGTATAGGTGAAATGAATATAAAATATGAACTATTAGATTAAATAATGGGGAGGGAGAAAAACATATTGATTGTTCTATGTGGCTATATTTGGAAATATTTGGATGTTTTTAATTAGTTTTCATTAAAATAGCATTATAGACACATCAAACAATTCTGTTAAGATGTTATTTGTGTCCACAGAAACCTTGTGAGTTAAGTCAAAAATGAAATAGGAATGACAAAGAGAGATACTATATATTTAGTTATGTCATCCTTGTGACAAGAGTACAGCGTAGCAACTGATATCAAGATTGCTCTCTGTCAATGGTGTGAACACAGACGGAGAAGAAGATAAAACATAAATAGAAGAAGTATGCCCAGTCTCTTCAAGAATATCCTGGAAGTTTTTCTGCACTGTCCTTTCCCTTGTTAGTGTTCCACTGATGAGTTACAATGACTGAGTATACCTGAATCTATTCTTTCTTGTATTCTTGTCCATTAACAATACCAAGTACTGTTACTATTTCTTAATTATGAAGAAGAAATAAAGGAAGATGAATTAGTTCTCATCTAGGTAAGAGGACAGCTAGTCAGGGTCCATTTCTCCACATGTATCTATGAGCTCCCACATGTTTTTATGTGTCATAGACATGTAAAGACAGAATAATAAGTTTTGATGAAGTTGTAGCAAAACTGAATCCTGATGTTTTGATGACAGAGGTATAAAACTATGTAGCTGGCTTGAAAATACTTTGGCAGTTCTTAAATACAGAGATATCAGAAACTCTACTCCTAAATAAAATAACTGGAAAAATATGCATAGACCAAATATATACAAGATGGTTCATAGTCACAGGATTCTGTTTATATGAATATGAAAGTAGGAAAAAAATCTATAAAAACAAAAAACAGTCTACTGATTTCAAAGCAAGAAATGTCTGTTCATGGGTAACTGGTTTCTTTCTGGGTTAATGAAACAATCCAAATTAAAAAAATGTAATTTTAAACATAATTTCCGTGAATTATATATGAAAAGGCGAGATTTTGGCAAATGAATTATATGTCATTTTTAAATGAAAGAATAACATTGAAAGTTGTATTTTTGAATTTACTATATATAATAATTAATTCAGATTTTACATGTTTTAAAGAAAGTCATATAATTAAGCAGAATGTGGTGATAAACAACTATAATCACACCACTAGTGAGTCTGAGTCAAGAGGATCATGATCACCTAGTTCAAATATGTCTAATAAACAACTCTACAAGAGGAAATACAGAAATTAAAGCATGTAAGCTCTATTTGTAGATTTATATTAGAAATAAATAATAAATATTCTATGCCTTGTATGTTTGATTGCTTTTACTTCATTAGAATTAATATGTCCCATTAATCAAAAAAACGACATCTGAATAAAAAAAATTACAAACCAGAAACAGATAGTCACAGCTGGCAATGGCTTTATATTTACAATTCAATTAAATACCAAATATCATAACAGTGAGAATGAATATTTTTATTATGAATTGCTAAAAAGACTTGAAAAAGAAGCCCCATCAGGCAAAACCAAATGACTCATAAATATATTTAAATTTTTTCAGTCACATTAGAGAATATATATTTGTTCTTAGTAAGTTAAACTAAAATCTCAAAAGTGCTCTACTGCATAAAAAACACAGTGCAAACAACTTAAAGGAATGGTAGCTACTGTAGCACATTATCTAAATTCCTGGTGGAAGTTTACATTTTTGCTAATGCCTTGGAATAATCTTAAGCATTATCTAATAAATTTAATTTTGTCAAAGTACTTATTCCCTGTAAAAATAATCAAAATGAATAACCATACATATGAAAACTGGAAGCAAGATTGCTTCTGACATTGGTCATTTAACCAACACATTAGTTATGAAATGGATTGCTTTTTATGAATGATGAAATTCATTGATTTCCATACAAAATGGATATATAAACTTACCTTTATAATGTTGATGAATGTAACCAAAGACAAAATTATTACTCAATTTAAAACTCATAAAAACTTAATCCATGGCATTAAAAGCCCTGATCTTAAGATTAGAAAGAAGATGGCATGTATATCTTCATTGGAAGAAAACAAAATAGAAACAGATAAACAATCTATTAACCATCTATATTTTGAGTTTGATGATGTTTACCTGTCATTGAGTTAATCTGCTGAATTTTAATATTATTATTTAAAAAACATGAGTCAATATATAAGCAAAATAATAAAGCATATATGAAAGTAATATGCTACACTTGATAAAGTGTGCACTCATAGCTTATTAATATATTACATTTATATATACAGATAAGATATAGCCAATATTTAGCATTATTTAGGAAAAAGTGAATTGGGTAAAATTCAGCATTGCTTTCCTCTGGATTTTGGAATAAGATCAAGAGTTCCATAGAAACTATCTGAAAAAGTAAACTTCATTTGAGTGAGATCACTCATGTATTACATAATTTTCAATAAAAATTATCAGCAACATTAAATGAACTTTTCCCATTAATATTTTAAGAATTATAACTTTTAAATAATTCCAGTGTATTATGGGGTCATTATTAAGAAAATGAGCTTTGATACAAATCATTCATTTTTTTTCAAGGCATTTTTAAAAACTGAACAATATTCAGTAAGCAATAAAATAAAATCATGGTAATAATTTCTACTCATCTTTTGTACATCCTTAAAACTGAAAAGTTTAAAATCTTAGCAAGTTTCTAGGGTATTTCCTACATTTGAATTTTGAGAATATATTTCTCATAAATAAACTTTAAAAATTTTACAGTTTAATACTTTATGATCCTATGCCAAATTAAATCTATATGGTATGGTGGGTACTATCAGCATTCCATTCTTCTGACAACAGTGACCTTTTAAAATTATTTTCTAAAATGAAAAGTATCAAGCTCAACATATGCAAAACAGGATTATTTACTGAGACTCAAGTATATTTTCTATTCAATATAGATAATACCTATGTTTAATATACTCTGATGCTATTTCTAAATTATAAGAATATCCCTTATGCCCACTCCCCTTCCATAAATAAAAGTAATTTTTGTTTGATATATATCCTAATTTATGATGCAGTCAATTTTATCTTGAGTTTGTTTTAAGACACTAAATATTGGGGTGTCTTTTATGCACAAACACCCTAAATTCATCTAACATGAACAATGTGTTTATCATCAATTAGGACACATCAAACAATTCAGTACACATCAAACTGAAACCACTCATGGCCTAGGTGTTGTCCCTGAGTTTTTGTGATCCAGTTTCAGGATCTAGGGATCTACCGCTTGAGCCACAATTCCATTCTCCGCTTTTTGGTGCTTAAATGGAAACTAGAGTCTCATGGACTCTCCTGCCACAGATGTTCTTGAACTTGTAACCTCTTATCTCAAGTTCCTGAGTATAATTACAGGTGTGAGCCAGTAGTTCCGGGCTTCTATGCCTATTTAAAAGTGAGTACACTTTCTAGAAGTGGCTGATCATTATGGATCAATTCACCATGCTATATATTTATAGTTGGGTTGATTCCTCATTTGGTACACAGCTGAACATGAACATAAAGATCTTATATGTTGGCATGCAGAATGATGAAAGGTATTTGCCTGGATTAAGCTTGAGGAAATTCTAGATGGCAAGGCAGTCCCTATATTAAAAGAAATAAGTGAATTGCTATTTTCTGTCAGTATTAGGATAAACTATAAAAGTGCCTAAGTTAAAATATCATTTTCTCTCATGATGTAGAGAAGGCTCCACTTAAGAAGACACAATGACTAGATAAATACTGATTCAGTTTTGAAAAAATGAATTAAAATGAGGAAATTTGTCAAGTGGAAGAAAGACATGAAAATTCAAACCACCCACTCACAGAAATTTAAGCCATGGTATAAGAAAGAGAGAGTCGATCAATTGGTTCCATGATTTAGAGAATAGCCCATCAGAAGTACTATAGCCAAAGACCAATTCTTTACAGATTCTTTTCATACAGTAGGCTAAAATCTCCTCGATGACAGGAGCAAATATTGCCAAAAATGTTATTTTTAATTATTGCCATAGGATGTCATACAACCCACACTGTTAATTTAGATGTTAGTGATTTCTAGTATGTGACTAAAGAATTTGGAGTCTCTAAATGTGGACATATGTATAAATACAGCTGTACAGCTTCAGAATGTGCATGGAACTTACCTAAGCAAACAATAAAGCATATAGCTGCTTTTGGAGCCTCACAACATACACTTTGTGTACAAATTTTGGAGTGGGCATGTTGAGGCATGTCTGTAATACTAGAAATGCATCAGCTGTTGGAAAGAAAATTGCAATCCATGACAAGTCCGATTTTACCTGAATAATAAGTAAATAAATGTCATTTTTCTGCTCTTCATCACTACCTCGGCTCTAGACATGCCACCCTGGGATTCAGGCTTCTGTACTAGAATTCCATTCTTACACCTAAGTTGAAAGTATTTAAACTTTCCTTTACCTAAAAACCAGTGTAACATGTCTGTATCTTCTACCCCACTTCTATAGAAATGGAATGATAATAATCGAGTTTGGGACATGTGCTTAATTATCTACCTAGCTAATCCCACCTTGTTTTAGATTCTTGTATTTAATTTTGTTTCAGATTCCATCTTCTTTCAAGAGCTGGCTTACTTCCATAGAAACCCTAATCATGGCCTTGGTCTCTCTTTCCTGTGTAACACTGAGACTTGAAGAACACATTTGGGATCATTACATCACTGTTCTTCCCAGGGTCCTCACCTTGTTAATAATACTACCTGCTGATCTTTACTCCTCTCTCCTTTCTCATAGGCTTTTGTGGATAAGTCTAATCATTTGGAACCCCCAGAGACAGGCTTTTGCCATAACTTTAGTACTGACAGTGAAAAGGAAGATGTAATGTTTTTTGAATATAGGGTCTCTTTTAAGATCAAGAGCCATTATTTTACATAATCTTTAACATACTGAGCCAAATACACCTTGTAATATACAATAATCTTAATAACATCTGAATGGTATTGTAATTTATCAGCAAAACTTCTCCTTCTTGTTTTAGATCACAAAGTGGAGCCCCTTCTATGCTTTATAAATGTGAATATTTCAGTATTATTTTATGAATTAGAATACTTTAACATATTTAAAGTATTTTTGAAAAATTTCAAAGTCAGTAGGACAACCCTTACCAGACTTTCCCTACTGAAATGCACCATCAGTCTGGAAAATTGAAAAAAAGTCAAGGTTTGCTAAATAACTGCTGCAGACCACAATTCTTAATTAAGCCATGGTTTTGGAGTTATAAACCTTAATATAGGTTTTCATCCCATTCTGTAGTTTACAATAGCTTCTCTTCTCAGAATGTATTTCCTCTGACAGCATCAGTGTATTAGTCATTAATACACAGCTTCATTTTTGGAAAAGGGGTGAAAAAAATGAGGGAGAGATACTTATTCCACAACAAAAAAATATTGTCACAGATCAGATTAATTCTCTGAGTAAGCTTACAGTTTAACAAATAGAGCTTTGATAATCTTTCTAGGTGTTCAAATATAATTGAGCTTCTGCCTCACTAAAGTTCTATGCTAGAGAGTAAAGTGGACTTAAAAAACAACCTGTTTGTTACAAAATGGGCTTCACTGGAAAAGCAAGAACATTGCATTGTCTCCTTTTACACAACATCACAACAAATGTGTCTTGAGAGCTCTATTAAGTACACAAGAATACCACAATGACACCTTTAAGCACAAAATACAGCAGAAGAAAGAAATTCCACTGGGCAAGTCTCAGGGACTGAAATTGGGTGGCTTGGATGTGAACTGTTGTTGTTTTATTCTGAGTTATGATCCCCTTGCCCTCTGGTGACTGTAGAAGCTGAGAATTCATATCTGTATTATTATATATTATCCAAGATTCTTTTGGAAACTGAGCCAGAAAAGAAAAGATCCTCAATCCTCAGTCCCAGTAAAGCCCTCATTCACTTAAGAGAAATTTATCAATGTAAAGGCTTGGTTTATTACTACTTTAAACCTCTCATGCATCACAAAGGGATTTGCTAAATACTTTCTTGGGGACTGCCTGTGTGTTGCCAAGGGGCTTCGGAAGGCACTGAACCTTCTGGTGATTGAAATGTACAGTCCCCCTGCAGTGAATTAACATAATTGGAATCAAGATGTTTTCATAGGCGATGATTATATTCAGTTCCAATAGTACCATTACTTGAGCCTCACTTCTCCTTGAGGGCACAGGAATTCTTGGAAGCAGGTTTTAAATATGAAGGCTGCTCAGCAGGTGTACAACAGATTGGTAAGAGGTACATTAGCTGTGATTTATAAAGTGTAGTTGATGGCATTTAACATTCTAATTATATGTAATATTAAGATATGTTAAACAGTAATACATTGTGTGTGCTATCTATGTTAGAAAAATGTCCCAACTTACCTATATAACTATGATCAGTGGGTGAAGTCTAGGACACTTTTTCATGGTATATGTTATTCAAATGAAAGGATATGATAACTGGGGCCCAAATCTATGTAGCTGTACATTTAGTTTTCTAAAAAGTCATCACTAGATCCAGTATATGCAGAGCTATATACTTTACATTGTCAGATCACCAAGTCAAACAAATAGAAAAAAATTTAAGCATCTAAGATTCATAAACATAATTTTAAGAGTGTTTTTGTTTCAAAGAACCATATGATTCTGAATTCCATTGCAATTTTTTAAACTGAAAATCTGTAATTCATGTCAAGTACAGACTTGCTTTTTCTCACCAACAGCTACAAAAACTGTGAAAAAGCTTTTGATATTGCCCAATGATTACTTTCCTTCTACACAGATGCTTAATATTGTAAAAAAAACACATCACAAATACATCTTTCTAGTCTAGCAAACAGTGACTTTATTTTCAAATGATCTTCCAAATAGACACAAAATGTATGGTTAAGAAAAACAACATGACTGAATTCCATTGAGATGAGCACTGTGAACAGTGGGTAGATGTGTTATAGGATAGAATATGACAGATGAGCAATTTAGATTCATAGAATGATTAGGAATAGCAATCAATATGGAGATTTAAGATATGTCTTCTTAAAAGAAGTAGAAATTGTAAAGTAAGTAAAAATTTACAAAGTACTATCAGTTTAAGAAAGCGACTTATTGACAAGGTGTAAATGGCTGAATACAAACTTATCAAATACATCAAACTTGATTAGTATTTGAAAAAATATGATTGCTTCTAAATTAATGTCATGCCATTTAAACTCAATTGTAAATAATTTTCCTACAGCTTCTTTGTATCCCTCATACTTGTGTTACTATAGTAAGTTAAAATAATAGAGATTACCTTATAAAATTCTATCTCCTCCTGAAAATTATTTTCTACACTACAAATGATCACCAATATTAAAATAATAACTATATGAGGAAAGAACCTCTATTCCCTATTTTGAATGATGATTTTGGATAGAAGTAATTAAATCCATGTATTTATTCCTTTATAATATACGCATTTTACATTTAGACACCTAAATATTGGCAAACATCCAGCAAATTACAGTATGCTATCCAACTCAAAGATAAAGCAAATACCAAGTCCATTCAATGTCTGAACAACTTTCCTTTTTTTAAATTTGTTGCTGGAGACTGTGAATATTATCTCCTCATATACACAGGCCCGCCGTCATACTAAGTAAATTAAAGAAAGGAAGAGCCTATGAAGTCTGAGAAAAAAATTATGTTTTGTAAATTATTATTATTTTTTCCTTCTGTGTGTTTTAAATGTTAATGGACAGAGTGAATGAAGGACATTACTTTTAGGAGTATACATCTTTGGCATTTTTTTGTGGTAGCCAATGACAGCTAAACCAATCATCAAGTGAAATAACTGGAAAATAAAACAATAAAACACCCTGCCATGTTCAGTAAGGAAAATTGAACTAGTGAATACAGGCAGGGAATGGGATTCTGTATATCCCTGCAAAGAGCTAGAGAAAATGGACATGTACATTGCAATTGGAGCCATGTAGTATTTCTTGCAACCAATCCCTTCTTATTTACACATGATGCTACATTTCTATCTTCAGTTCATCTAATTGGGTATTTTCCATGATCCAGATTATTAAAAACAAAATGATAACCATGCCTGCTAGTGACTTTTGCCCCCTCACCAACAGGATGATTCTTTTTCAGAAAATGAATACTTATATGGACCTTCACATATTGACATTAGTTGATTAATGTTTTCTTACTTTTAAATTTAAAAATTCTCATTGGCATTTTGCCTGTGAATGGTACTGTGAAATTATTTTCCAAGGTATAACATGTTTAATTTTGCCATTTGTAATAGAGTTAAATCCATTTGTAATATAAATGGTCATGGATTCAAAGCATGGTTCAACTCAACCTTGCTTCAAAAGTGAAGCAAGGTTCCAGTGCAAAAGCCACAAGTAGTCAATGGAAAGCATAATTCAAATTTGAATCTTTCCCTGGTTTACAGTAGCTATATGTGGTATGATAATCACTAGGAAAGCAGGGCAGCAGCAATGAGCTACATCTCACAGTGAGCTTCTAGTCTCTCTGGGGTGTTGTATTGCTGTGCTAAATACATTTTTAATTTTCAGTATTTTCAGTATTTATGATGGGCTTACTGGTCTGTTACTCCACAGTAACTTGAGTTTTCAGGATATTTGACTTGAGTAATAGAAGTTTATTTCTCTTATACACAATTTTTCAGTTAATCATGTGTTTCTGGTAGCTCTACTTCATGCCTTTATACAGGGACTCAGATTGGCTGTAATTCTTTTTCTCCTCAATAGTGCTTTCCTACTTGAGGTCCAAACAAGTAGTTATGAGAACTTACATTCCACAGTCAGTAGAATGGAATAAAGAAGTAAGTGATTGACTATCGGTTCTATTTTATGAAAATGTTGTGAAAGCTGCACGCATCCTAACCTCTTGCTTTTCTGTAGCAGAGCTTAAGAAATTGCCATATTTATCTATAAAAGAAGCCTTTTTCTTTGGCCATGAAACCTGCTACAATTGGGTTAAAAGGAAAGAAAAGATGATTGGTGAAAAATATGTTCTCTTACCAATGAATAATCTCTATTGCATTTGTCTTGAACATTACAATTATTATTCTTACATTACAAAGGTTGTCAAAAGCAATTTTTTCAAAGATGTTATAAATCATAAACAATTTTTTTCTACTAATTTAAGAAGTATATTCATGATAAGTTGCAGGCATCCATTTATATACATAGGTAGGTAAATATATATAGGTGTATATATACAGATACACTCCTGTATAGATATATATTCAGAGCATATGTACGCATATATATGTTAATACAATGCCCTTATGTATATACAAATACAAACATATTTAATATAAATATATATACAAGCATACACGTACATAATATAAATATATGTGTGTACAAGCACAAAACTTATTTACATATATTCAACAAATATGTTAGTATATCCAAATATGAAATAATTTATTTCATTAATTTTAAATTTCTTTTTCTAACAGATTTTTTTTCTCGTTACGAATAACATCAGTATTATTGTTATCCAGATTATGAATGCATGTTTCAAAAAAACTAATGCAATGTCATACCAATAGAATAAGATTTCCATTTTGCCTTAGTATTCTAAGAAAACCTTTGACAAAGTTAGAGAACATGAACCACAGAGTGCTGTTCTCTGAAAAGCCTCACAATCCCAAAATTTTAATCACTGATGAACAAGGACTTATGGCTTAGGAGCAGTTCGAAAAAGTAAAAATGAGATTGCGTTTCCTGGATTAGAAAGGTATTGACCTTTTGATTCCCCATTTCATTTACACTGATTGCACTAGACAAGAAGAGTAAAGTCTATAAATTGTGGCTGATGTGAGAAAGACAGAAAAAAAAACATAGAAGTTAGAAACTAATGGAAAATAACTTTGATTTTTTTCTTAAAGCAAAGAAAATCATCTTTCTATTCAAAGTGGTAGAAAAAACAGAACGACATAGTAAGCAATAAAATAGAAATAATATGCACAAAATATATATCAATAGCAAGTTCTTGATTTTATTTCAAGATAGTATGTGTTCTAGACTTCAGATGATTATAAAACAAGAATTCTAGAATAAAATTCAGGAAGAATTAGCTATTTAAATAATTGCTGGCCTCCTTATGTGTTCTTTCACTTATTTAGTTATAAGAACATAAGCTTAGACTCATGACTCCTCAATTTCCATCCAATGATGTGATAAATATGTGGTCTGGGTTAAGACTTTCCTTTCTTTATCTTTTGTTTTCCTAACATTATATATTCATTTTTTAATTTTCTCGAGTAAATATTTTTGAGCACACAAGGCTGTTATAATTACATAAACATATAAATTTTGGAAATGACTAAAATTTGCATTAATTCAAAGGAATGTAATATATTTGTGATTTGCATCATGCAGTGCACTTTAGCTTCATTCCCACAACCTGAATATGTTAGGTCTATTGAGATATATTGAAGAATGACTGATGCAGTTCACCACCTCATAGATAAAATATGAAGTTACCTACTTTCACTATTTTATCCCCATGAACTTAAGGAGAATGAAGTATGGAGTGATGCAGATTGATTTCCTCTGGGCAAGATCAAATAACACTGTGCCATTAAAATACATTCTAACTACATTGATCTAGAAATGAGTAGAATAATAAAGTACTTCACAAATCACAATGGGTCATTAATAATTTTTTTTAAATATATGGCTTTGGAAAGAAAG
Source organism: Perognathus longimembris pacificus (assembly GCF_023159225.1). NCBI lineage: Eukaryota > Metazoa > Chordata > Mammalia > Rodentia > Heteromyidae > Perognathus > Perognathus longimembris. The sequence continues at coordinate 25,264,348 of NC_063161.1, read as the reverse complement.
TAAGTTTATTTTAATCATAATAAAGCATTTTAAAATAAACAAGCTTATGCCTAATTTGTTTAATTTAAAGAGATGAAGGATTAATGCAAAATGTCAAAAGTCAGCTTGTTACAAAGAATAGACCCTGTAGACTTGAGATGCTATGAAATTTAAGACCACACTACACCGTTATCCCAATATTTTCTTTCTGAATCAGTATTTTTGGTTGACTCAGAAAAGAACTTGGAACTGTCCACACAAGAATCATACTTATAAATAGGAATATTTTGAATATGTGCATAAGCTTTTTATAGTATTTACTATTTCCGTGATATGTTATGCAAAATTGATACAATTTTTTATGCAAACATTTTGGGGAATTCACTTAAGTGTTTAAAAATGTGTTGTATTTGAAAGTTGAAATATATTTTCAAGTTGAAAATATATTGAAACCCTGTGAATTTTGTGGAGTGATGGAGTATATACATCTTTTGATAGTTACACACATATGCTCTAAGCAACAGGTACCTTAACATTTCAAATTCAACTCCTGAGAGTTTAATTAACACTGTCCTAAGTAGTTAGATGAAATAGAAAGATGAAATTTAATAGTTTTAAATAACATCTAACATAGGGTAAAATGCAATAGAATCTTTCTTGTACCATTGTTCTAATGCTGAAATTTTGATAATAAAATATATTCTTGGCCAAAAATGAATGCTACCTCCTCTAAAGTACAGTTATCTCCTCAAATGAGAAAAAAAAATACTGACAGTTAGGAGTTGACGAAAGTCCTCCTGGGACTCAAGCAGTTGGAGAAGATGTAGAAAATAATAGAGATTAAGTAAAGCCGAAATCAAGTGCTGAGAAATCTGGATCATTACAACACTGATAGAAAAATCCGTTTTCTTTCCTCAAAATACATTAAATGAGTAACTTTCTGGCAATTCTATTCAATAAGGACAGAGTAGGAAGTTTGTAACAGAATAGCTTTACTTGGGACAATTAAAATATGATAATTTTATGAACAATGCTTAATTTGCAAATTTGCTACATGGCTTTATAAAAATAGATTAAGAAATACAAATATTAGAAGAATTATAATGACTAAACCAACATTTTCACTAAAGATTTTATATATATATACATAGAGTAAATATATGTATATACAATAAATATATTGTGTAAAGTCATAGATAATGTATATATGTATGTGTGTGCATACACATTTTTTCTACACACACACATATATTTTCATGTATATGTATATTTTTGTTTTTGTAATACAGACTACAACCTAGGCTTTGGGTTTGGCTCTTGAGTCAAGCCTCATTTTTCTTAATTGTTTGAAAGATAAGACTTTATACCCAAGCAAGAACCTAGAGCTTACAAACAATGGTTTCCTACAATATAGATTTTTATACACTCTTTCAAGAAGATAATATCTTACAAAGTATTCAGAAATTTGACATATTTTATACCTGACTACCTTCATAACCAGGAAACTTTTTGTTTTGTTTTGCTTTTTGTTTGCCAGTTCGGGGCCTTGAACTCAGGGCCTGAGCACTGTCCCTGGCTTCTTTTTGCTCAAGGCTAGCATGCTACCACTTGGAGCCACAGTGCCACTTCTGGCTTTTTCTATATATGTGGTGCTGAGGAATCGAACCTGGGGCTTCATGTATATGGGGTGAGCACTTTACCACTAGGCCATATTTCCAACCCCAGGAAAATTTTTATTTAGATGATTCTGTACCTTGAAAAATCCTGAAATGTGTAAGTTAATTAATGGCAAATTGTATTCACAAAAACAGACTGTTGGTATGTCAAATGAGAGAAGGTACTTATACACATTCAACATTGTATCTGTCTTAAAAAATTCAATTTCTAGTAATTTATAAATTCATTTTCTACATAATCAAAATTTATGAAGCAATTAATTGGATTACAGGAGTTTGAATAATAATTTCTAAATTGAAATATCAGATGACTCTGGGTTACACAATGTCATACTTTTGAGGATATTTCATTTAAAACACAAACTGCCCTTAACTCTCATTAGAAACAAGCATTCTCCTCTTGTCTATCTGAATCATCCCTCACTAGAACAACAATTATTAAAAGATTTGCCCAGTTCATTTTCTTCACTTGCTAACTGTACATGACAAGACACATCACAGCAATTACTGTCAAGAGAATTACTATTAAAAGAATAATTTTTCTTATACTTAAAGTATTTTCACATAAAACAAAAAAAATAAAGGTTTTCATTTTGTAGCTATTATGAGGTGATCTGCCCCTTTCTTTTAGCTTTTCTGGCCATCAGATGTGACTGATAAGATGCCACTTTGTCTACTAGGATTTTCTTTATTTTTCGTATAAGATTGTATTTTTGTCCACAAATTGTTCTCATCTATTCTTTCTTGGCCACTTGCCTTTAGGTTTGGTATCTGATTTGCTCAGACAGACAGTAAGTGAAGGGAAGATGATACATGTCTTTCCAGGCAGAGACCTTGAGCATCTTCCTATGCACAGCCTAGGTCAAATTACCCTCCCAGTATGATTTCTGATGGTCCACATAGAAGCTTCTTACCATACTGAACCCAAGAAGAAAAACAATATGGAAAAGGGCATGCTTAACCTATGACTTACATTTAGTATTTGCTGTATTTAAAATTTTATTTTAATCAATCTTTGAGAGGTAGAGCTTGGTTACTACCATAGAATAAACTAGCTTATTTTCAGGGAAATAAATAACTAGTATAAGAGAACAGCTCTACCACTTTTGCTTAATTTTAGAGCACTTTGTGCTACTTAACATATATTTCTATAGTTGTTTATTTTCTCTCTTTATACACAAGAATGTAAGTTGGAGGAGGGAATGAAGCTTTTTTTCTTCATTATGCAATCCCCAGAGTTTAGTTCAGAGACTGGTAGTTTCCTGGGAGGAAATGTAGAAAGAGAAAGAACATTTCAAACTTAAGTGGCAATCTTCCATAAATATCAGAGGACTTGTTCAAACTGCTCATTCACATCAACTTGATTTTTTTCTAGATGAAGAGAAAAAGTAGGTCAAAGTGTATATTATAATATCAAAGGATGATTACAGGACTGTTATTATTCTTCATGTTGTCTTGATCCAATAAGGATCAGTAATGTGAATAGAGCAAGTTTAGTATGCAGAAGCATTAGTTGCAACAGAGAGCTATAGTAATGATTGAAAATACAGTTAGAAAACATAACAATTCTAAAGAAATTAAGAATAGCAAATATGAGCAACATACATGTGCTTTCATGGGTCAGAGAGAGAGAGGGAGAAGAGAGAGAGAGAGAGACAGACAGACAGACAGTGAGAAGGAACTTGGGGATCTTCTCTCTATGTAGAGCTGAAGTACATGCTCCATGGGAGAACATAACTCTGCCTTATTACATGGCACAGAGATCATCTGAATCCTGTTTCTGCACTTATAATGAATTGAAAATATGTCCTCCAAGAGAGAACTAAAGATAGACAGCCCTATGATCCAGCAATGCCATCTCTGGGCATTTCACCAAAGGATTTCAAGATAGAATATGGAAAATGGAACTGTACACTCACATACACTAAGGTACCATTCACAGTCGTCAAGGTATGGAAGCAACCCAAATGTCTACAATGAATGGATCAAGAAAATTGAATAGATACATACACCTTCAATATACCTTCAATGGATTGAAATATTTTTCTATTAAACACACTATGGAGAAAGTTGAACTCACATTCCTGCTAGTAATTAAAAAAGCTAAAACATATGTTAAAGAAAATCAAGCAGAAAGAAAAAGAAAAAGCTAAAGGGCATTGGATGAGAAGGGAAATTGAAGCTAAAGTTTCAAGATAAAATATAGGAAGAAATATTAAGACAAATAATTTTATACAAATTAATATAAAATTCACAATTAAAATTAAAAACTAAAGCAAGGAGGTTTTGTTTGTAGATATATTTTTTAATTTAATATTTTTGTCAAGGTGATGTACAGAGGGGTTACAATTTCATATGTAAAGTAGTGAGTATATTTCTCATCAAACTTGTTCCCAACATACTTTCTTGTGAGTATTCCTGTTGTATTGGTTCACACTTTATCCTTTGTCTCAATATTTAGTTGCTCCCCTTCCCTTCTCTAATTCAGAAAGGGTATATTCAATACTCAGGGTACCAAAACCACATACAGTGACTACAGAAGATAAACCATAGAAAAGATGAGAGAGAGAGAGAGAGAGAGAGAGAGAGAGAGAGAGAGAGAGAGAGAGAGAGAGAGAGAGGAATTTTCTATAGTACATTACAAATAACAACAACATTTCTTGATGTTCATTTCACTTACCATCATCTTATATGATAATAGGTACATAGCTATTGAGCTAGTGTGATCATATGCTAGGACTATTCTAGACACACTAATTATTACCCATGAGGTAAACCATACAGTCTATGTTTCTTTGGGTCTGTCTCACCTCCCTTAATATGATGTTTTCCAAGTTTTTTCATTTGCTTAAAAATGGGACCATTCTTTCTGATTAAATCATAGAACTCCATTGTGTGTTCATGTGTAGTGAGTTAAAGAAAAGATATGCAACCGATTTTGCTGCTTCAAAGCACCTATGCTTACAGGCAAAGTATTCCTGGTTGTCTGCCAAAACAGAAGTTCAATTTTTTGTATAGTTTCTGTATTTCTCTTAATCAGGCTTTGTTTTTCACAGTTGTCATTAGTAGATGCTGTTTCATCACCTGGTGAGACTTGGCATTCTTGCATGTTAGTCTATTTCTTCAGTCAGTGGGCAAAACAAACAACAACAAACTGTCTGGAATTTGGAATAGCATTGTTTATCATCTGGCATGGCCCAGGCAATGTTCCTTGTTCTTTGAAGACTTACTTCTACATAGCTACCTGGGAGTAACTTGTAGAGACTATGGATTTCGTTCTTAATTTCCATTCTGCATAAATATTTGTCTGCATACATATTTTTCTCTCTCTCCCACTCTTACTTTCTTTCTCTCTTTCCTTTTTGTTTTTCTTTATTTTTCTGACTCTCAAATTTCTCTTGTTTTCATTTAAGTTTGAAAGCTCAAAAGAACTAATTCCACACAAAGGTTCAACACCTGTGCAAAAGGGACTTTTTTCGGAAGCATTTTATCAGATTTTTATCAGATTCAGTTGGATAGAATCAAACTGTGAAGATTACAGTGCTCTAAACAGGTTGTGCATACATATTTTATTTAAATTATTTATAATTTTAGTTCATCTGCTATACAATAATTGCTCCTAAAACACATTCACTGAAATGCTCTGGGACTTTTTAGGTTCATTTAGAATCATTTGCCAAGTATTGTACCTTGATATTGTTTTTCTGCCTCCATAGAAAGACTTGACCTACTTAATTACTGCCAGAAAGAAGGAAAGGTTAAAGAACAAAGAAAGTATCTATGAACTGAACAAGCTATCAATTTATAGAACACCGGATTATTTATTTTACTATTAATTATAATGAAAATGTGCAGTGATTTGGTCTAAAAGGCCTTGCTAACTGTATTAATGTAGAAAAATTATCCAAGCTTCAGTTTTGGTATTAAATTTAATTGTAAAGACAATACCGAAGTATTGATATCTACAATATAGATAATGTAATCATACAAATACAAATATTATAGAGCTTTAAATTCAATGTATTATAATATCTCATCAAGGTTATCATATCATTTTGCATATTTACATCTTTTATTTTATGCTTCAAAATCTTTAATTCAATATAAATTGCCGGCAGTCACATAGACTAGAATAATCAATAATGTAGCATTGCCATCTATCTAGTCCATATTGTTCATTATTACAATTTAGATATACTACTTTAGAAAATGACATAGAGAACTTAGTTTGTTTCTGCCAAAGAACAAGTAGCAAAAGACCAGTCCACAATATATGCATATATTTAATAAAGAAATGCAGTAACTGATGGAAGGTCAGATTCACGTGAGGTGACAATATTTATTTTCTTTTCTTTTTAAATTTTATTGTAAGGGTGATATACAGAGGGGTTACCGTTATATAAGTAAGGCAATGAGTACATTTTTTTTTCAAGCAGCATTATCCCTCCCTTTTTTCTCCCACTTTTCCTCCCCATCCACCCCTCCACCTGCCAGTTGTAAAGTTGATTTCCAACATAGTATCATTTTTGCATTGGTTTACCCTTTCTCCAACTCTTTCTGTGAATACCCTTCCCTTCCTCAAATCATATACGATTATATATTCTCTTATGTACAACACAAATGGTGCTAAAATCAGAAAGAGTGACCATGGGGAAAGACTGCAAACAGCATACAGAAAAGAAGGAAGGAAGGAAGGAAGGAAGGAAGGAAGGAAGGAAGGAAGGAAGGAAGGAAGGAAGGAAGGAAGGAAGGAAGAAAAAACAGCCAAACACATTTAAAAAATCCTCTTATTTCTATATTTTGAAGATCATTTAGATTAGTATCATTTTATATGGTCATATGTACATAGATATTGAGGTATAGTGATCCTCTTCCAGGACTATCCTACACATATACTAATTATTCCCAATGTGGGAACCCATAAGATCTATGTTTCTTTGGGTCTGACTTACTTCACTTAATATGATACTTTCCCTGTCTTTCCAATTTCTTATGAATGGGTGATGTCTGTCTTTCTGATGGAACCATAGAATCCCATCATGTTACATTTTCTTGATCCATTCATCTACTGAGAAGCATATGCGTTGACAAAACTTAATAAACTTGAAAAGTAGTTCTCCATATTGCTGAAGACTTTTTTCTGACTTGCATTGAGAATAATACAATCTAACTTAGACCTACCTATGTAAAAGAAATCATTATGTTAGAATTCCTTCTTCTTTTCTTTTGGTAACAGTAAGATGTGAATAAAGGCTTTGCCCTCCTTGCTATGTAACCTTTCCGCTACTCATCACACTCACAGCCCTTTCTTCTTCACTTTTCAGATAGGATCTGATGAATTTTCACCCAGCTGGACAAGGACAGAGATGGTCTGACCACATTCTTTCTTCCTCTGCCTCTTAAGTAGCTGCAATTATGAGCAGGCACTACCATACACCATAGAACAAAGTACATATTCAAGGGATAGGAATCAAAATGTTTTCTTTCTTCACTTGCGTAAAAACAAAGTACAAATCAAAGCTGTAGTTTTAGTTATGTTGTGTGAAACATTCCTGTTATCTCAGTCTGAGGCAAAATGATCATGCGCAAAAGGCCAGCATTAGATTTGTCTCGAAAGTAAAAATCCAAACAGGAGCTGGGAATGTGGATTAGTGGTAGAGTGTTTGCCTAACATGTGAAGAACTGGGTTTGATTCTGCAGTACCACATAAACAGAAAAGGCCAGAAGCAGCACTGTGGATCAAGTAGTAGAGTGCTAGCGTTTAGCAAAAGAAGCTCAGGGACAGTGCCGAGGCCCTGAGTTTAAAGCTCCAAGACTGGCCAAAAAAAAAAAAAAAAAAAGAGTGAGCAAACTAAAATCCTTGCAATTGTAAAAACTCAGTAAAGGCAATCTTATCAACAGTATAACAGAGTCAAAAGCAGTTCATTAGAGCACAAGGAATGGCATATCTGCTTTAGCTATTTTACTCAATACCTGCACTCTAGTACCATAAATATAGTTCTTTTATTTTTTACAGATATAAGACTAATATTTCCACTTAAATGAATACCAAATACATAAATATGAGAGAACAATATTTATTTCAAAATCAACATAACTAGGCCTTTGTTACATTTTTGAATGATCAATTATAACTAAATCCTCTTCTAAAAACCAGTAATCACTTTTGATGTAAAATATTATCAGTGTGTCATGACACATTTAGAAAAGTAATATTTCTCCAATAATTTTCCTTTATCTCCTAGCATTTCATCACTCCTCTTTTCAAAAGAAAAAAAGAATTGCGGAAATGAATGTGTCTAACTTTATTGAGCATATCACTTTGTGAATCTTTATTTCTCCAAGACCAACATCTTCTCTGATGTGAGTAACAAGCCAAACTGTTCTTTTCTGAAAGGCACCATGACTCATAACAAGGAAGGCCCTAGTTTCTCCACAAGGGTTTTCATTATTTGAAATATGAAGACACATAAAACACCTCTGCAGAAAAGGCTGCAATTATTTCCTCAGAAATGTCAAGGGCTTAGCACAGCAACTAGTCTTCCTGACACACTTTCAGTCATATGCCCCGAAGCATCCAAGCAGCAGTTTCCCCTTCCAAATGGTCTCCAAGGGACATGATCAATTGAATAAATGTTAACAGACAATGTTCATAAACACACAGCTCTTGAAATTATGTCCAAATTCATTTTCACATTAGTGAGGTCCAGATAATTTCTCCTGGCTGACATGGCTATCATCAGGAATAGCAACAATTGGCTAGGCTGACCGAATGAAAGACTGAATGATGGTTACCTACTGAGAAAATGATGTGTTACCTATGCATTTGTGAATCATTTGAGCATGGGAAATGCAGAAATTGCTCTGTACCACAGTTTGATACTTATTCCTTAAACATTGTTAGTAAATATATTAGAGCATTTAAGTACGGCATATACAAGATGCAAGGTAAAGCTGAAATGAGGGTCATTTCAGATGTAAGGGCTAAGAGTAGAATCACAATGAAACCACAGGAAAAGCTTGATCATAAGAGAGAGATTCAGAACATGCATGTCATCTTATAGACATACTGTACACCAGATTAAATATAGTTGACAGAAGTTCAGGATATGTGTAAGTCTGTGTTTATTAAGCTAATAGGAAAAATGTTAAACACAAAGGCCTAGATTGAGATTGAAATTCTGTAATTAGGATTTGGTATTCTCTTGTAAAGAATGAAATAAGAGAGATTGTGGTGTAACCTAAAGAACAGAGGTCTGAATGTAATGTTTTCTATTATGAAAATGGAAGGAAAGGATAAAATTGGGAGGAATGAGGGAAAAGGATGAAAGAGATGACACTGATCAAGATTCACTATAGTCATAAGCTGACATGTTGAATGATATCCCCTTGGTATAACTACCTAAAGATAATAGAAATACAATTAAAAAGAAAGAGAAAAATGCAATTTAAAATAATGTTTTCTAAACTAGGATGGATAATTTCTGTAATAATAGCTCTTCAATGGGCTTTCAGAGGATTTTCGTTCAAAGATATCTTAAGCAGAAACATTCAAATGATTTCAATTCCAAACAACCAGTAAAAAGCTAGACTATATAGGATGGCTCGCATGGTAGCATGCCAGCTGTGAGCAAGTAAGACTAGTGAAAGCTGAGGTCCCAGTATTGGACACCCTCCCTCTCAAAAAGGAACTGCCTCTGGGTGCTAGTGGCTCATGCCTGGAATCCTAGCTTCTTAGGTGGCTGAGATCTGAGGACTGTGGTTCCAACCCAGCTCAGGCAGGAAAGCCAGAAAAATCCAGAAGTGGTGCTGTTGCTGAAGTGCTCAAGTGGTAGAAGGCTAGCCTTGAGCAAAAGTAACATAGGCACAGTGCCCCAAGGCCAGAGTTTAAGGCCTAGGACTAACCAAAAGAATAAAAAAAGGAATCTTTATAGTAGATCTTTGGTTATTCAGATTGTTGTTACTATTTACAATTGACATAAAAATGGAAATTTATCTAGACAGTGAAACAAGTATGTATGTTGTCCTCCAACATTTTTTTAAATTTATGTACATGAACATTTGTATATTTCAATGAACCAGAACTTTATTACTTTTTATTTTTCAACCACAACCATTTAAAACCAGACACACACGCACACACACACACACACACACACACAGAAGATATGGATTATACACATGATATTGTAGTTTACTCACTATATTAATGGTTATATCTAATTTAGGGTAATAAAATCTCTGTAGCAAGTTAGATGCTTTTCTTATCCTGAGAATATGCAAAAGATAAATGTATTGTCTTCACAGAATATTTCTAGTCTATAAACCAATTCTGACCCAAGAACCTAAGGCTTACTTTAGTGTTTCATGAAAGAGCTTAAAGAATTTTGCAGGGTGAAACTTGATTTATTTCTATTTTTTTGTCTTAATCCAAGTATTATGATGAAGTAGAAGACATAAAGGCTATTTTTAAATTGTAATTTTTGTATGAACTATGTATAGGCATGTCTCTCTCTCTCTCTCTTTCTCTCTCTCTCTCTATATATATGTAAATGTGTAATTTCAACACAATGATTACTTTCTTTTCAGGTTTCAGTGACTAAATAATAGGTAGTCTACCTAATTTTAAAGAAGATACAGTAAAGCCCCAAGTACAACCATATTTATAACAGCACTATTTACCATAGCCAAAGTATGGAATCAGCCCAGACTTTCCTTAATGGATGAATGGAGCAAGGAAATGTGATATTACACACACATACACTCATACACACACACACAGTGGAGTTTTACTCATCAGCTTGAAAGAATGATATTGTACCATTTGTAAGGAAATGGAAAGACTTGGAAAAAGTATATTTAAATGAAGTAATCCAGACCCAGAGAAGTAATGTAATGTTTGCATGGTTTCACTCATTTGACACTGATAAAATGTACCTATAAACATATAAGTGAACATGTTTGGTGGTATGCAAAAGGTTAAAAATGTATTAACTAAAATATATTTATGATATTCTATGGAGAGATCAAATAATAAAATCTTTTAGAAAGACTAGGTCACAGCACAACAAAATAAGTACCAGGAAATGTGTACATAGAAGACAACAGGTGGGGCCAATGAGAAAGGAGTAAATAAATGAGTTGAGGAGTTGTAATCAAGAATTTATTGTATATAAAACAAAATTAAGGCCCTCATAATAGACTGGAGTTGCAATCCTAGTATCAGATAACATTAATTTCAAATTAAAATCAGTAAGAAAAGATAAAGAGGGTTAGTACATACTAGTAGAGGGATGTCTCCTATAAGAGGATATAACAAACCCAAATATGTATACACCAAATGCTGGAGCACCCAACTTCATCAAACAAACACTACTGATTCTTAAAACACACATAGATCCAAACACATTGATAGTTGGAGACTTTAAAACAGCACTCACACCCCTGGATAGATCAATACATGAAAAACTCAACAAAGAAATCTCATAGCTAAACAAATGCACAGACCAACTATACTTAACTAAAATTTTCAGGATATTCCACACAGCAACACAATATGCATTCTTTGTGGCAGCACTGGAACGCTCTCCAAAATAGATCACATTTTAGGGCACAAAGCAAATATCTACAAATTCAAAAATATTGAAATCATTCCCTACATTCTCTCAGACCACAAGGGAATAAAATTAGAGTGTGACACTCAAAGCCACCATAGAAAAATCCTGCAATTCATGGAAACAACAACACAATGCTGAACTGCCAAGGGGTCATTGACAAAATCAGAACAGAAATTCAAATTTTTATGGTATTTAACCAAAATGAGCATACAAAATACCAGCTAATCTGAGACACAGAAAAGGCAGTACTCAGAGGAAAATTTATAGCTCTGTGGGCCTACATCAACAAATTGGAGAAATCTCAAATCAACAATTTAATGATGTACCTGAAGCTCCTTAACAAAGAGCAACAAGCCAAACCCCAAGCCAATAGGCAGAAACAAATAATTAAAATTAAATCCAAATTAAATGAATTAGAGTAAAAAAAAAACACACAAACATAGACTCAACAGAATAGAGTTCATTCTTTGAAAAAATTAACAAAATTGACAGACCCCTAGCAAATATTACCAAAGAGTGAAGAGAGCACACAAAAATAAGTAAAATCAGAAATGAGACTGGAAACATCATAAAAGAAAAAAAACAAGATCCAGAGTAATGTAAGGTAACATTTCATAAACCTATATGCTAGCAAATTTGAGAATCTGGAAGAAATGGATGAATTCCTAGCAAATATTGTTATGCACAAATTTAACAAACAAGATTTAAACCTACTAAACATACCCATATCAAGCAATGAAATAGAAATGGCAATAAGAGATCTCCCTTTCAAGAAAAGCCCAGGTCCAGATGGATTCACAGTGGAATTCTGAAAGGACTTCAAAACGAAACTCACACATCACATACTCCTCAAACTCTTCAATAAAATTGAAAGTGAAAGTTCACTACCAAACACATTCTATGAAGCCAGCATAAGCCTCATCCCAAAACCAGACAGGCCTCATCAAAGAAAGAGAATTATAGCCCAATTTCTTTGATGAACATCAATGTAAAACTTGTCAACAAAATTCATGCCAATGGAATTCAACAAGTCATCAAAAAAACTGGATTCATTCCAGGGACAAAAAGCTGGTTTAATATATGAGAACCAATTAACATAATTTACCACATCAATAGGAGCAAAGAGAAGAATCATATGATTATTTTTTTAAATGTGGAAAAAGCATCTGACAAAATACAACATCCATTTATGATGAAAGCTTTGGAGAAACTAGGAATTTAGGGAGCATTCCTGAATATAATAAAAGCTGTCTATGACAAACCTACAACTAGCATTATACTTGATGGTGAAAACTTAAAGCCATTTCCCTTAAAATCAAGAGCAAGGCAAGGATGTCCACTTTCTCCACTCCTTAACGTGATACTAGAATTCCTAGCCAGGGCAATAAGGGAAGAGGCAAATATAAAGGGGATCCAAATAAGGAAAGATGAAGTAAAACTTTCTCTCTTTGCAGATGATATGATCCTGTATTTAAGGAACCCCATAGACTCTACTCCCAAATTACTTGAGTTAAGCCAAAACTTTGACAAAGTAGCAGAATATAAAGTAAATCCTCAGAAATCTAAGGCAATTCTATATGCAAATAATGAGAACACTGTTACTGAAGTAAGAAAAGCAACTCTTTTTGCAATAGCCACACACACACACACACACACACACACACACACACACACACCCTTTTGAATAACCTTAACCAAAGAAGTGAAAAACCTCTATGATGAGAACTTTAAAAACCTGAAAAACGAAATTAAAGCAGAACTAAGGAAATGGAAAAAACTCCCATGCTCCTAGATTGGGAGAATTTAAATGCTGAAAATGGCAATACTGCCAAAGGCCATCTACAAATTCAATTCAATACCAATCAATATCCCAACACCATTCTTAAATGAAGTAGAGGAAGCAATCCAAAAATTCTTATAAAACAATAAAAAACCCCAAACAGCACAAACAATCCTAAGCAGGAAGAACAATGCTGGAGGAATATTAATACCAAACTTTAAGCTCTATTACAAAGCTATAGTAATAAAAACAGCTTGGTACTGGCACAAGAAAAGGACTGAGGACCAATGGAATAAAACTGAAGACCCAGAAATGTACCCATGGACCGATGGCCACCTCGTCTTTCATAAAGGTGCAAAAAAATTGGATAGGAGAAAGATAGCCTCTTCAACAAAATGTGCTGGCAAAGTAGTTAAATACCTGTAAGATACTAAATCTAGATCCTTATATATCACCCTGTACCAGAATCAATTTCAAATGGATCAAAGACCTTGAGGTAAAAGCAGATACCTGGGAAACATTGCAGGAAAAAATACTTGAAACACTAGGGATCTTTGGCACAGGTCAAAATTTTCATAATAAATTTAAGCCCAGAAACACAGCAAATAAAGAAAGGTTGGACAAATGGGATTGCATCAAATTGCAGAGTTTTGGCATGGCACATATTATAGCTAATGAGATAAATAGAAAGCCCTCAGACTGGGAGAAGATCTGGCTATACAACAGACAGGGGCCTGGTATCTAAAGCACACTTGGAACTCAAAAAATTAAGTCCCCCAAGACAAATCCTCAAAGATACAACAGCCCCCTCAATAAATGGGCTAAAGCCTTAAAGAGAGACTTCTCTGAAGAGGAAATGAGACTCTTCAAGAGGCACAGGAAGAAGTGCTCAACATCACCTGCCATAAAAGTAATGCAAATCAAAACAAAACTGATTCAACCTCATTCCAGTAAGAATGTCCATTGTCAAGAAAACTAACAAGATTCTGGCAGTGATGTGCCCAAAAGAAAAAACTACTACATTGTTGGTGGGAGTGTAAACTGGTCCAACCACCTTGGAAAGCAGTATTGGAGGTTCCTCAAAAGCTAAGGATATAGCTCTCCTATGACTCAGCAAGCCCATTTTTGGGCATTTACCCAAAGAATTACAAGCAAGATAACTCTAAAGCTACCAGCACAACTATGTGTACATCAGCACAATTTATCATCGCTAAAGTATGGAAAAAACCCAGATGTCCCTTAGCAGATGAATGGGCCAAGAAAATGTGGTACATATACACAACAGAATTCTATTCCTCTATTAGAAAGAATGACTTGGCCTAATTCATGAGGAAATGGGAAGTCTTGGAAAAAATCATACAAGTGAAGTAAGCCAGACCCAAAGAAACATAAACTCTATGGTTTCACTTTTTGGAAACAATTGATACTTCTCTAGGATAGTCCTAGCACAATAGGTGAATAGCAATATACATATGATCACATAAGATTATGCTAAGCAAAATTAACTACAAGATTTGGAAATAAGTAGTTTATCTTTGTTGTTATTTTCAACATACCATATGAAATTATGCATTTTTCTTTTGTCTTTCTTCCCCATGGTTGTTCCCCTGATATCTCTGTAACTGACTTTGACACCCTGGTTATTGTTTGTACATTTATTGGAACTAGGGAAGGGGAGATACAAAGGGTAAAAGGCAAACCAATGCACTAGCAATAGTAACAAGACAATATGCTGTAAACCAGCTGTACAACTCCAGGGAGGGTGGGGAGGGAACAGGGGAGTGGGGAAGGTGGGAGAAAAATGAAGGAGGAGGTAATAAGTTTGACAAGAAATGTACTTTCTGCCTTAAATATGAAACTTTAACTCCTCCGTACATTAGTTTGACAATAAGTAAATTAATTAATTGTAAAAAATTAAGAAAAGTATAGGAAAGGGTGTGTCAAAAGGTAGTGAGAATGTTGAAGAGGGTGATACTGATTGCATCGTATTCATACACTACTTTGCTAATCCTTTTCCAATGGCTTAACAATAATTTTAATAGAGGATATTCACATAGATGTAATACATAATATATAGCATGTATAATGAATTTATAATACATATATAATATTTATATATTGATAATAGTTAAGGGACTGATATATAAAGAATGTACTTAGTTAAGTGCTCCTTGTAACTCATAGACTTTGGCAAATTCTCTCGTTTGGTTCTTGAACGTTCCCCCTAAGACCAATGAGTTAAAGAATTGGTCTCAGTCATGGCATTAGTGTAACAAGGTAGAAGTTTATCATTGAGGATAAGAGGCTTAAAGTAAACATCAGAACTCTGCTTTTCTTCTTTTCCACTTTTTCCCTTCCTAACAATAACGTGAGCAGACTTCATAATGGTCTGCTTCGCTACATCCCCCAAAGCAACAGGATGACTGATCCTGAATGAAATTATAAGCCAAAATAAATCATTTATCTTTATAACTTGATTAACTAAGTATTTGTTGTATGGACGGAAAGCAAGTACCTCAATGTACTTGTCTCAAAAACAGGGAATCATAAGGTTGTATTTATTTCATCTCTGTAAAATGATCACAATAGGACTGACATAAAGTACACACCACAGAATATGAACACATAAGATGATGCTAAGTGAATGAACTCCATGTTATGGAAACGACTGTTATATCATTGTTGTAATTACTTTCAACATGCCATGTGACCGTAGCTTCTTTTGTTGATGATCCTCTTGTATCCCCTTCCTGAGATTGTAACCGCACTACCACTGTATCTCATCTGAGTACACCGGATACTGTATGTACTGGTATTAGAACTAGGGAAGTGAAAGGGAATATCAAAATCGAGAGACAAAGGATAAAAAGATAAACGACTCCAAAAGCAATATTTGCAAAACCATTTGGTGTAAACCAACTGAACAACTCATGTTGGGAGAGGGAACCGGGGAGGGGGAAGGGGAAATGAGGGAGGAGGTAACAAACAGTACAAGATATGTACCCAAGGCCTAATGTATGAAACTGTAACCTCTGTGTACATCACTGTGACAATAAATAAGAAAAAAAGCAAAACACATTGCTGGGTATCATTTCCTTATTTCAAAAACACCTTGAGTAAGAATAATTATGAACATGTAACATACACAAAACATATATGTCTATTTACTTGCATACATTTGGAAAACAGGATGAATTGCATAAGCCACATACCTGTCTCTTATTTGAAGTTTTACAAACCTATGTCACTTTTCAGTTAAAATTCTTAATTGTATTCTATGGTCAGAAATAAATAGATCTCATTGGAAAACGTAAGAATATTGAGCACAAAAAGTAAAAAAGTATGACTTGCACTAAATCAGTTCTTCAATAAGCATTTATATATACCAATTTTAGCAAAAAGAATATTATCAAATAGCCACTTTTATATTATCTTATCTGAAAACAACAGGATAATACTATAACATGAACATTATTGATTTCACCTTATTTAAGTGACTCTTATTTCTAATTGGTCATAATACATGCCCTTCTGATTTTAGCATATGTTTTATTTATATTTCTTCATATGAAAATTCAACAAGAAAGATAAAAACAGGAATAACTATTCCAACTCCCATATTTTTAAATTTGCCTTAGGGTAAATTATTTCAACAATATGTTTGCTGTTTTGCACTTAAAATATCCTTATATTACAGATAACAACATTGCTGTTGAAGTGTAAACTTTTCTATCTCCATACCTTCAGGGCCTTAAAATTTTAAATTCTAAAATTTTGCTTACAAGCATATCAAATACACAAACCAAGATTTTGAGATATAAACAATAGCCACAAAACCAAAATTTTAGTACAAATTAAAAAAAAACCTGGAAAGATTACATGTATCTGAATGCATAATACCTGATTGCATTCTTAAGTTTTCACTTAGATTTACAGACAAAAACATGTCACACTGAAAACTGTTTAGGTTAAATTTTTCCAAGAGCATCAAATTACATATTTTCTAATGTTAAAAATGTTTTTTGTTTTGTTTTGTTTTGTTTTTCTTTTTGGCCAGTCCTGGGCCTTGGACTCAGGGCCTGAGCACTGTCCCTGGCTTCTTTTTGCTCAAGGCTAGCACTCTGCCACTTGAGCCACAGCGCCCCTTCTGGCCGTTTTCTATATATGTGGTGCTGGGGAATTGAACCCAGGGCTTCATGTATACAAGGCAAGCACTCTTGCCACTAGGCCATATCCTCAGCCCTAAAAATGTTTTTTTTTTTAATCATAACACAGATTCTTAAAGGGGTGGAGGAGTATGTAAAATTCTATTTATCAATCAGTTTCTGTAGGCTCATCATAAGTGGATTTTCAAATAATTCAATGAACATTTTCTTAATTACAAAGCTTAAGAGAATGCTTGTCTAACCTTTTTTTATCTGTCTATCTATATATCACCTCAAATAGTGATGCAATAGGTTATCATTTAACCAGTTCAGCTAAGTGTCTAATGCTTCTTAGTCACCCTTTCCATCATTCTCCTCTATCCCATCCATTCTCTCCTTACATTCATTTCACCTTTTCCACTTGCTCTGCCACATACATACATTGAGTATAACTGATGTGTTTTCTCTTGTTCCATTTCCCATTCATCCACCTCACTCCCAATACTCCTTTTTAAAATCTTTCTTCAGCCTCCTGTAGCTTATTTTTTTAAACTGTCCTTCAATTGCTCAGATGTCTTACGCTAGGTAGTTGCACTCATGTTTACACTACTAACATGCACCTCCCCATATAATTTTATGGGAGGTTGTAGTTAGCTCTATAATTGACATTGGTAGCCATCAATGGAATTTTTTGCAGGGCAATGGATGGATGTGGAAAATACCATATTAGTCTAATTTTGGGGGGGAAATTGAACACAACCAATACAAAATGTTTCTTTGGGGAAATTTGGTAGATTGTAATAAAATAGGCAATTAGAATAAAAAATGTTTATTTACTTCAGATCATCTGGGTTACACATTTTCCACATGCTTTTGACCAGTTTCTCTACACTTTTTAAGGACAGAATTTTCTTCTCCATTACAGCCCATTAGGTACTTAAGGATTTTCTGTCCTTAATGGAGAGAATGTTAAAGTCACACGAAGACTGAGTCACATCTGTAAGACTGAGTTGCAAATGCATGTGATGGTCTAAATTTGTTGGGAGTAGTAGCCCAAGTCTGTTTCACTTCGCAAAAGATGGCCTTCTCTTGAAAAGTAATGGACCCACTACATGTTCCAAAGGGAGACTGGTTTTTGGGTCCAATGGAAACATTTATTGTAATCACTTTTGATAGCAACCTTCCAGAAGACTATTAACACTTCCTTGACATCTTAAAAAGAAGTCACTAAAGGGAATTTACTTTTATTGTGATGACTCACAACCTCCATCCAGAACATCCATTATCACACCCTGTGGTGATGCCAAGCTTGTCAAGTTGTCAGCTGTCACATCTGCAATCACCCTGCTTGCCTTTAACGGCCTTCTGCTCTGATTCCACTCAATGGCTCTGGGTCAGGAAACAGGATGACCAAGGCTTTTAGAGATGATATGTAAAAGTTTTTCAATTGCTCTTGCTTAGTTAAGAATGGAAGTGACAGAACATACTCAACTTCAAAGTTAATGAGTTTCTCATATCTTCCTACATTTAGATTAAATAGGAAAGGATCCTACTGGTTAAAACTAAAAAAAATAAATCAGTAGATTAAGCACAATAAAAAGCATGTTTTTACTCAACCATATAACCTTTGAACAAATCATTCTTCATGTTTTAGAGTTATCCAGCATTCAACGGAATATTAAATTTCTCCAGTATTGATTTCCCTTGTTCTACTTTTCCCCATTTTCCTAGGAAATGGTTTTAAATACAAGTCTCAAATACATGCTTACAAATCTTGCATTTATTGTAATAATTTTGAACTCTCCCTGATGTCCTCAGTTGCAGATAATACCATACACTCTGTTTATATATTGCAATAGTCAATGCAAATTTAATTTCTTTTCCACACTGCAGGGGAAGGGGTTGGGGGAGAGAGGAGCAAAACTAAACAAATGAGCAAACCAGCCACTCCTCTGCCTATATAGTAATTTTAGAGGATGACACCTGCATTCTCACAAACACTATGCTTCCTTCTTTAGTTTAACTTAGTCTATTTCCAGAGCAATGGCTTTATGAACTGACTGACTTATCACTTCTATAGCCCTAGCATACATCTAGATAGTTCATCCAACATCTAATTCAGTAGTTTTGAAACCACTCTGTTTCTCTTTTTACTTCTCTCAGGACATAATAACCTAAACATAATAACCAGAAAAAAATATTTGAAATGAAAACCAAGTCTTATCCACCCCTAATTCAAAATTTTCTGAAGGCTTCTTCTCACTTCAAGCACCAAATACAAACTCTTAACTGAATTTTGAAGCTCCTCTTTATGGTAAGGTGTTTTCATAATTCTTCACCCAAATCATTCCTTCTTTAGGGACTCTTGTGCTCTAAATTATTCTGTGCCTCATCCACCACCCCTACTAAAAATAATATTGAACTCCTAAATCACAAATTGATGGTGGTAGAATGTGTGACCTTTAGGAAGCATGTAATTCATGAAGGTAAGAACCTCCTTATTAATTCCCATATCAAATAGATTTTGGCAAGCTAATCAGTCCCTTCCTACTTTGTGACAGAATCGACAGACCCTTTTGAACTTAGTCATTTTAGTACTCAGAAAATGGAAGGAATGCATTTCTGTTGTTCTTAAATTAGCCAGTCTGTCTTAATTTCTCTTAGTCTGAACACAATTAGACCACTTAGGATCTGTCGCCTATTCTCCAAATCAGGTCTTTGAAATTAGTCTCCTTTTTTGCATTAAAAAAGTTTCCTTTAAGGCTTTGATAAAATATCCTTGGTTCTGAGAGGCATTCTTCCTTGCAGTGTCCTGTTATCCTCTTATGTTGAAACTGAACTTTTTTCATGTTTATTGCCATCTTCCCTTTAAAGTACAAGTTTCATGAAGCAGAAAATTAAGCTAAATCAACATTATGTCAAAGATTATGTAACACACAGCAGTCCTCTATATGTGTTATTAGACAGATGAGTACATTATCTAAAAGGCATTCAAATACATTACTTGCTTTTCTACCTTTGGCAGAAGCTAGGTAGTTGAATTTTAATGTGTGAAACTAACTAGGAATTTTATAATGACTGAGATTATACAGAGTTCTTCGACAGATTATCTCACATGATCATCATAATGTAAACAGATTTAAGGAAAAGAGTGCTGAGAGAAATTAATTTACTTTCCCTAGATCCTACCTGTGTTGAACACTCAAAGATCGGAACAGACCCTATACTTTATGAGTCTTCTCCCTAATTGGCTGAGCTGTAAGACTAATGGATAATTGTTCTGTGTGCAGTATAGTACAAAAGACACACAGAGTATATATGCTGACCTTAGATATTTTCCCAGGCATGACTGTATTTTTAAAAGACAACTACTTCAAATGACTTTCCATCTAAACAACAGTTTTGAGAAAAAGTTTCAGTTAGCCAATCTAGTTTTTCTGCTTAAAAGAAATGTTACATACTCATAACCAGGCACTTGAACCAGGATGAGACTGATAATATTGAATGGGATAGAAAATAAAATGTGCAGATTTAATAAACTTGTGGTTTCCATATTGTGTTTCTTTTCTCTACTTCTTTCTATGCTATGGATTTAGAGCTGTTGGAATCCACAACTTCAACAAGAAACAGGAACAAAATACAACTATGTTTGTTATACATCTGCCAGTCTGGCTTTGTAGTATGGGACATATCATACTCAGGAGACTACTTGTGCATTCTGCTTTCAAGATGTTGGCAATCTATTTCAAAGCCTCCTTAGCATACTTGTTTAAATACAAATAATGAGAAAGGATCTATTTATTATTCATGCAGAAGTCAATATTTGTATTCAGGAATTCCTGTGAAATATGTGGTTCTCTGTGTAGAAATGCTACATTTATATCCCATGAAATATTCCATCATCATATTTTGTAGAATTTAGCCTTCATTATGAATTCTACAATGCTGTAGTAGCATCTATAATAACCTTGTCAGCAGTAACCATCTTGCCATTCATTGATGTGATGAAAAAGTACACACCATACATCAGAAAAGGTACACACTATAAAGCTTGATTTAAAGGACACTAATCCCTTATGATAATTACTTTAAAGGCTATGACATTATCAATTTTGATGGGACATGAGTTTTCCCCATTTGAATAGCATATTTATATTGAGATCTCATGTATATTGTGCTCTGATAGCACAATTAATAAGGCTTTCTTTTAATTATAATAATGGTTTAAAATAATGCCATATAAGTGCATTCATTCAATCATTCATCAAGCACTTGTATATTTGTTATTTTTTAGATGTGTGATTTAATAGGAAATAATGAATTCTCTAAAGCAAAACTTGCCTGTTGAGGCAAATCAACAATTATTAGTTGCTTTTCTCTTCACTTAAGAGTTGTTGATAATATGGGTATGTACTAGTTTATTTTATATAAGTAACTACTTAATTATATATCAGTACATAGAAATTCTGATACCTGCAAATTGTACCAGGTTAACATTAGCTCAGTCAAAAAAGGCTGATTATTAGTTAGACTGACAGGCCTTATAAGTTTCTGAGCTTGTGCTGCTTAACAATCTCATTCCACAACACTTTCCTAATCCCACATTCAACATATAAATACTGTATCGTTTTAAGGGGAAGAATATATAAATTGGCAATGAAAGCACACAAAGGTAATAAGCAGAATGCTTGTTAAGGATTTTACATAGGATTCACATATATGGCAGGGTAGGAAGTGAAGCATAATTGTGCTGAGGGAAAAATCAAGTCTAGATGCAAGTGTTGTGATTTCCCTGAACGATGTAAAGGATCCTTTGTAGGTATAGTGTCCCATTACATTGGTCCAGCATTGAGCCAAGATCGCCAAGCCTTGACACTGCTGTGCAAACCAGCCATTGGATAAACCTCACCCTTAAGATGGGGTTCTTTAGCACAAGTTGGAGTCTTACAGTCAAGCTAATCTCTAAAAGGTTGCTATATAAAAGCCATGTTCTGGTCTCACAGGTAGGGCAAGTGGACCTTTCTCAAAGTAAGTGAGATGTGGTAGAATATCTCCATATTGTTTCATTCTAAAATGGTGCATCACTATGTACTCTTTACCCATTAGCTGATTCATTGATAGATTGCAAAACTTCATAAAAACAAAAATTCAGCTCCTGGCTATTTTTATTTAATGTAGTATGAATTGTGTCAAACACTACTAGTCCCTAAGCACTTTGTGAAATGAATGAATGATCCTTTAAAGTTAGAGACCAAACTGATGTATCTTGTAAATAGTATTAAAAGTAAATCACTATCTGCTTCAATAGAACTGCATCAATGTCAGGCTGATTTAGATTTAATCTCTAGCTATAGTAGATATTTGGAGACATGGTTTACTGGTGACAGAGTAAAATCTGGAAAAATATTGTTTTCACAATGACAATAGACTCAATTCTTTAACTGGATTGAGTTTTCACAAAAAATAACAAAAAATACCCCAATCAAGTTAAATGTATAAAAGCACTGGGCTCTAGTGGTTTATACCTATAATCCTAGCTGCTTAAGATCATGTTATCTGAGGGTAACTGTTCAAATTCAAGCCCAGGCAAACAAATCTACAAGACTGATTTCCAGTTAGGCATAAATAAATAAATAAATAAATAAATAAAGCCTGAACTGGAGATGTGGCTCGAGTGCTAGAGCACTAACCACAACCATAAGCAAATAAATCTGAAGTAGAGCTCAAGACTGAGTTCAAGTCCCAGTACTAGCACACACACACACACACACACACACACACACACACACACACACATTTGTATGCATAGATTCAACAAATGTCTAAATAAATGCCCAACATGTAACTATTACTTCCCCTTCTCCAACTGATGTAAAGGCCAATAATATTTTTACACAAGTGCATATTTGTATGTGTGTGTGATTATAATAAACTAGCAAAGACAAAAACATTTCTTACTACTTACCATGAGTAAAATAGTGAGGCACAGTTGAGCTCTTACTTTTCTTACTTTGTAAGAAATGTAACAAATGCTACATCTTTACTAGATGACATGGTAATAGTTATACATAATTACAATTATGACATTTATATTGAACTTCACTGTGGTGTTAAAAAATGTTCTTAGCAAGATGAAGAAACAACTTTCAAAAAGCTGCTGAAATAGGAAACACACACATTAAGTCTGTACATTCAGGATGTGTATCAGGGTATTCTATTGATTTATGTATGAGTGCCACATAAGTTCATTTCAATCACATTTAGTTTATTCACTTGGTTTCATTCTGAAGGAATGAATTCATTCTGATCATTTTGTCTGTGGTTGAGAAAATTGAACTCTAACAGATTGCAGTCCCAGAAGAAATTGCCTAGTGTTAGAGCTGCAAGTAATTGCTAAACTCCCACGTGCCTCAGGGGAGAAAGTATGTCCTTGATTAGAAAAACATGCAAGGAAAAAGAGGCCATAAGTGTGAAGTTAATGGGCAAGATAGTATTCTCTGTTAAGTGCTTTATAGCAACAAGGCACATTCTTCTACATTTTTACTAACTAGAGGATTAATTTATATTCCAAAAGAAATGTTAAAATTCTAATCATTCTTCATCATTAAGTAGAGATTTTGTATCTTCTCATTATCATAGAGGAGGGAAGTTTAATTCAAATGCAGTAGATAAATAAATAAAAGCAAGGGACTGATTTAAATTCATTTACTACATAATTCTAAATTACATACTTCTGACAGCACCACCTCAAGTTAAATAGGGTATCTTACTGTCCAATTATGATGGACCATGCAGTCAGAGAATCAACATATTTTAACAATGTGAGCACTTACTTTTTCTTTTTCTTTTTTATCTTCATGGGGCTTGAACTCTGAGCCTTGGCCTTGGCCCTCAGCTCTTCAGCTCAACGGTAGCACTCTAACACTTAAGTCACAGTGCCACTTCCTTAGTTCTCAGTGTACTAGAGATTGTTTTTATGGTTTTTTTTTTGCCAGTCCTGGGCCTTGGACTCAGGGCCTGAGCACTGCCCCTGGCTTCTTTTTGCTCAAGTCTAGCACTCTACCACTTGAGCCATAGCGCCACTTCTGGCCATTTTCTATATATGTGGTGCTGGGGAATCGAACCCAGGTCTTCATTATACAAGGCAAGCACTCTTACCAATAGGCCATATTCCCAGCCCGATTGTGTCTTTTTTTTTTTTTTGCTTTATTGATGGGAAAAATGTGTTTATCCATTTATTTCTTCCATTTTTGATTAGATATTAGTCATAGAACTGAAATATAATTTATGTAAACTTATGGTTATAGAATATATATTGCTTTAAAGTTATGTAATAAATCAACCAAAACAGATTTCAATTTAGGATATGTATTTATGCTTTGGCATGAATTTATGAACAGAATTGCTGATTTTCTTTAATATCTAGTAATAACTTCAAGGAAAGCATGAAAGAGAACCAAAACAACAGATGATGAATACCAAATATAAAGTTACCATACATTGCATAGATGTTTGCATAGCAAAACAAGATGAAATAAGTCTCCCAAATATATAGTTAAGTCAGCACAACCCAAATGTTCAAAAAGGAAACTATTTATAAACATGTCTCCTACATATATATAAAAGGTTGGGAGTGCTTCAAAAATTATATCAAGGAACAAGCCAACTGTTCCTAGAAGAACGAAAATTTACTATAAGTAGTTAAACCACAATTAAAATCACTCTGCAAGAATTTCTAACATCAGCAAAAACAAGAAGTAACAAACAGTATCATACTAATTGCATATATTTTGTACATAAACAGACCTACATTTACAGAAGTGAAGGTGTTTACAAATATTGTAAACTACTTACAAGCAATCAAACTTCTTAACAATATTGTAAAGTGCTGGCTGTACACTAAAATGTAAATATATGGGAAGAAACTTTAGATAAAACAAGTTAACCATTAGGCTACCAAGTGATAGAGCCTTAATCTAACAACTCTTCCAAAGAAATAACATTACTTAAATAAAGTACCTTTCTTTTCTAGGTCGGAGACCCGACTTGAACTAGATGTCTGACACTTTCATTGTTTAGCGAAAGCTCTATCAAGTGAATGATGCCTTCAATTCCTGAAGTGACAATTTGAGTGTTATTTATTATTTTCTATTATAATACTTGGGTTTTAATTCACAGAGTTGCACTTCCTAGTTTGGTATGAGCCACACTTCTAGCAACAGTGTTATTTCTGAACAAATCAATGCATGTCTGTAGCTCATATGCAATGAGCTACATCTAAATAAACAGAACTTTTCCTTCCCTATAGTATAAATTTTGGTTGGGTAATATGCAATAATGGATATAAAGAAGATAAAAAGCTATTGAAACTAAGTTGACTTTTACATCACAAATTCTGTTAAGTATACACTTCTTTATTACAATAATTTCTTTCCATAAAATGCAACTTATTAAGATGTCACATGTAATCTAATATGACATATAACACATATAGTATTCCAACAGTATTAATAAAAACTCCCAATTATAATGTAAAAATTCATGGAAACATCACCAGTGTCTAGAAATGGAGTCTTTCCATGTCCAGCTTTGAAAAAAAAATCTTTTGGTTTAGTTTCACCTGTATTTGAAATTTCTATGAATGAAATCACATGGTACTGGGACTCTTGCATGGTTTCTGTATTTTTTGGCTCTGTTCCATTCCATGTGACAATATACCACAATGGATACATCCCTTCCACCATGATAAGCATGACCCTAATGTGGTCAAGAACATTCTGGACATTTACTACATTGCATGTATGAATGAGAAACTTGTGAGAACATAGCTGAAAACAAAGTTATTGGCTTATAGTATATACCTGACTTAACCTAGCCATATGCATCCTTACAAATCCAAGAGTCTTTATATAGTCATTAATCTCTATCAGGACAATAATTTGAATGACTAGTGAAAAATAAAACATAGAATTACTTGTTTAAAATTATTAAGAATTCCCAAGATGACCACAACAGTCACAAACCAAGCATGTTGCTAAGTGGTGAGCCAGGTTTCATCCTGACAGCAGATAGTATACCTCTAAATGGAGATTGTATCTCATATTGTAGAAATGTAACTTATAACTTAAAAGCATTTAGTTCCTAAGTTCAAGATGTATTTCTATTTCATAAAGTTACAAAATGAGGATGTAAGTTGTTTAAAATTGTGGTAAAAGAATCATCAAAAGAGTAAATTATAAGCACATTATGTGCAAAAATACAGCCACAAAGTTTTTAATTTTTTGTATAGTTTTTGTGGTAATAGAGGTTGAAACTAGGGTCAAATACTTGGAATGCAAGTGTTCTACCAATTGAACCACAGTCTCATTTCTTGGTCATTTTATTTGTTTATTTTTACATAGTCTCACTAATTAGCCACCCCAATCCTAAACCTCAGATCCCCAGCCTCTGCCCTTTGTGTAGCTGTAATTATTGGCATGCATCAACATATACCTCTTAAGTACATTTGAAATGCATATATACCAAGTCTATTTCATATTCTGGAAGTATAACATTCTAATGCAGAAAGACTAAATATGAAATAGGAAAAATAAATGTTTTCCAAAATGAAGATGTTTACTAGTCTTTGACTCATGAGGAAAAATATATCAATACCTATCCATAACGAATGAAATATTTAGTTTGTATAAGTCAAAAGCAGAGTGTGGTGAAAATCAGAGTATATTCAATGCCTGTGGTTGCAGGCAGCACAGGAAGTATGAGTCCTTGGGGAATACTTGACTCTTTTGAGTTGTAGCAAACACTTGATGGGTTAAGAGCCATTTCACAAAGCTTTTGTGTCATCTGATGTCACTTTGTGTCATGACAAAATTATTATTGTTGAACACTAGCTTTATCCTTGAGCATTAATCATTAAAAAGTGGCCATTCTTTTAGATTTTTCACCTTCTAGCCACATTGGAAACAAATATAAAATATTACAGACAGAATGGATTAATCAGGGTACTTGAAGTCTTAAGTAAGGCATCAGGAAGGACAAGCACTATTGAGTTAAACATGAAAGGTAGATGCTAGATAAAAACAATTTTCCCTCCTCTAGTTCCCTTACATAAGAGTCTATTATCTATACCCACTAGTCCAGAAGACAAAAACACACTCTTATTCAGCCCATAAGACTAATAACTAGCATTGATAAAAACGTTTTTCATGAAAAGAGATTTTGTTTAAAGGTTAGCAGTACAAAATTTTAGTCCATCTGTTGCTAAGTATTTATTCTGAAAATCGGTGGACCAAGCATTCTTTCTATTTAATTGCTACAAAAGTGTTCCACTCATACACACACATGCATACAGTAGCATTTGACATTTAAAAATTCTGTTTATTTCAGATGTTAGTGGCTCATGTCCAAAATGTGAGCTACTTAGGTGGGTGAAATCTGAGAATCATGGTTCCAAGCAGCATGGCCAGGAGAGTATATGAGACTCTTTTGTTCAGTTAACTGACAAAAGGTGTGAAATGGGGCTGCAGCTCAAGTGATAGAGCATTAGTCTGAAGCATAAAATCTCAGACAGTGCATAAACCCTCCTGAAAGTTCAAGCCACAGGACCAAGACCAGCACACACACACACACACACACACACACACACACACAGACACACACCACCACCAATCACCGCCACCGCCACCGCCACCGCCCCCAACAACTTCGGTTTATGTTGAAACTAACTTTTAATATTCAATTTCTACAGCAGTTGTTTTAAATGATGGATTTTTAGAGGATATTTAATATAAAGGTAACTATGAGACTGTGCAATTCTGTCAAATCTCTCTGTGAAAATTGGTTTGGATGAATTGGTCCCCCTGCAAGTGACAATATGTTCAAACATCTGTCAAACATTTCAACTAAAAAGTAGCAAGTTAACCCTAGTCTCTGAGGATGTATCATGTTACTTTGAAATTTTTCATTTGTCTTCCTGTGTTACTACACCATAAAGAATGCTTTTAGCATGGTTAAAGGCTGATATAGGAACAAAATCATGTTGCTATTTTTTAGGATTGAAAGGGCTTCCACTTTTGGTTGGATTATAAACCTATATCTCCTATTTAAAGAAATCAATCTACTTTCTCTCCTTCTATCATCTGTCAACTCTCATGTCTGTCTCTCACTTAAAAGACTTCATGCTGAAGAAAATGACCAATTGACCAACAGAAAAATGGAAGTGGTGCTTTGGATCAAGTGGTAAAACAATAGCCTTGGGCTGGGAATATGGCCTAGTGGCAAGAGTGCTTGACTCGCATTCAGGAAGTCATGGGTTCGAATCCCCAGCACCACATATATAAAAAATGGCCAGAAGTGGCACTGTGGCTCAAGTGGCAGAGTGGTAGCCTTGAGCAAAAAGAAGCCAGGGACAGTGCTCAGCCCTGAGTGCAAGGCCCAGGACTGGCAAAAACAAAACAAAACAAAACCAATAGCCTTGAGCTAAATTGCTCAAGGACAACAACTCCCAGGCACAGAGTTCAAGCCCCATGACTGAGGAAAAAAAGACAGTGAGAGAGAGTAAATATCTGCAATTCGTAATTCTTCAAAATTAAAATCAAATTGAATTTCACTTAATCAGGTTTTACTCTGCAAAAATAGAGTATTTAAATGAGTTCACTAAATTCTGTCAACATCAATGTAAGCAATATAGTTATTTCTCTATACTTTAAAGATGGAACCACAAGTTTAAGAACTTAAGTAAATTGCGCAAAGC
This sequence comes from Perognathus longimembris pacificus, assembly GCF_023159225.1. Classification (NCBI taxonomy): domain Eukaryota; kingdom Metazoa; phylum Chordata; class Mammalia; order Rodentia; family Heteromyidae; genus Perognathus; species Perognathus longimembris. Next base: position 25,235,399 of record NC_063161.1, on the reverse strand, counting down.
CCTATTAATACCATCTACCCATACATTAGCCTCCCCTCATCATCATTCAGCTCTCATTTCTCCTCTGTTTCTTTCTAAAATCTGACCTAGGGCTGGGAATGTGGCCTAGTGGCAAGAGCACTTGCCTCGTATACATGAAGCCCTGGGTTCGATTCCTCAGCACCACATATATAGAAGTGGCGCTGTGGCTCAAGTGGCAGAGTACTAGCCTTGAGCAAAAAGAAGCCAGGGACAGTGCTCAGGCTCTGAGGCCAAGCCCCAGGACTGGCAAAAAAAAAAAAAAAAAGTTTAAAATCTGATCAAGACACAAATTGTAAATTTTGAATCATAATTTATCTAGGGCATCAGAAAAAAACAAAATGAAGTCAGATTTCATAACCTTAGGCCATTCACTATTTAGGAGAAGGAAATTCAAAATATGAAGGAGGATCGAGAACATGAACTATAGAGGAGCATAGTAATGTCAAATATTTACCTGATGATAAATATCAAGTAGACGTACCATTTAGAGATATATAATCAGATAATTAAAGTGAATCCACTTACTTAAGCCAATGACACAAAATGGTGAAGATTGGAAATTAAGGCTAAAAATGGTTTGGACAGAACTGAGAGGTTGTACACTCTGCCCTTGCCCATAATCACTCTTATATTTACAGGCAGCTAATAATGTGTAACTTTAATCCCAAATTAGCTGTAACTTTTATAGACAAATCAATTACTTTGATAGATTTTCACTGAAGGCTTGGGAGTTTGAGGAGGAAATGAAATGACCCCTGACTTATGAACTTGAATAACCTTAAATACTCAAAATATGCCTCTTGGGGTATAGAATATTCAAAAAACTAATGAAATTCATGTGGATCTGGCCTTTAATCATTTAGCAAAGGAATTTTCCAGTACCTGGTGTCTCAGCCATTGCTGTGGATGTGCACTCTGCCTTCATGTGAGATATAATGGGAAATAGTATAAATAATAAAGATCCTGCTCATAGCATGGAAGGGTTTTCAACATTGACAAGAAATTCACAGAAATCTCCCAGAATATAAGAATGATGATAGTGATGATGATGAAGACAAAGGAGAAGATGGAGAAGGAGGGGCAGATCAACCTATCAGGACCAAATGCATGTATTCACTTTTGAAGTGTTCTCACTCATTTTCTTCTCCTTTCTTTCCTGTGTTGAGCATAATTTCACAAGGTGCCTTGGCTGATTAGACCAGTATAGATGGCAGAATGGTAGCTATGAAAGAGTGAAGAACCGCCTTTCTGCTTTATACTTGAAAGTTCCCTGGTAGGGGGAAGAAATGAAATATTTTTAAGTTCTACTAAGAAACTATTAATTGTATAAATTATGCTATTCAGATTTTAAGGAATAAAGATTCTTATCTTGTTATAAAGTGATCACAATGTTTTGATAACATACCCTTGAACAACAACAACAACAACAAAAAGTCTGGGAACTTTCAAATAAACTAAGTATTGTTCCCAGTCTAATTATGGTTCAATTCTAGTTATAACACATATCCCACTGTTCTTCAATAGTGTCTCCAACTGAAATGTTTAAAGGACTAAATCCAAGATTATATTATGTCATTTGGTATGGGTTGAATCATTAACCTGCAGATTATTAATGTCATGTCATCTAATCAGAGAAAGAACTGTGAATAATATTTATTTCCATGGTGTTGCTATATCACCCCATATGTCATGCTCTTATAACTTAGATTAAGCAAATATCAACATAAATAACAAGGACAGTAAGTAGAGTGTTTCAGCTGGGTGAACACTTTAGCACTTTGCAGTCGTTGTTTAGTAATGGTTCTCCTCTCCCGTGAGTGATCTCAAGAAGCAGAGAAATGAGGATGGCAGCAGGAGGGAGGGCACCATTAACTGTGCATAATGGGAAAGAGGCAGGGTGCAAACTGAAAGATGGAGAAATCTGGCATAGCTGCAGGCTTGAGGCTCTGTGCAAGCAGATTTTCTCCAAATCCTAAAAACAGTGAAACAGTTGAGGTTTTTCATTTAGATTCCAATGATGGAAAGGTGGAAAGCATAATTCTATTGCTGTCTTTTTCTTAGAAATGAATTTACTTACTGAAAAACTCATCATTGTATTTCTGCACAGATGTATGAAAACAAACATACAGTGTAAAACCTGTATGTAAATGATTTTCCCTACTCAGTTTAATAAATTCTTTGAAAAATCCAGATCATCCTGATGAAACATTTGCAGACAGTCAAGGATACTGTCAAGGTTCCCCCAAGAATCAGCAGAGTACCATCAGATAATATTAAGATGATATTTGTGTAGTGAATCTACATATAATAAGAATGAAATCCAGCACACTTTTAAGTTCTATGAGATCAATGTATTTAGATTCTGTATGAGCGTGATCAATCACATACCACTCGTCTTATTATGCCTGATTGATTCTTCAGTCGTATATATGTGGAATGTGGAATGTTAAGTTTTAGCTGGTTACAGATAAGAATTTCTGGTATGGTTTGTTATGGTACAGCAGGATGGTTTCAGATAGTGATAATGATAATATTTTTTGATTTGTATTTTTCTTTCTTTTATGTCCCAAGGCTGACTATAAAGTTGGGATCATTCTACCTCAGCTTCCTGAGAACTAGGATTATAAGAGAATTCAACACACTCCATAGTTTTGATACTTTCAACGTGAGAAAACAATCAATGATTGT